>NW_027473149.1:0-17500 GCF_030347505.1 Rhynchophorus ferrugineus
ACAATAACAAAATAAAATAAACAAAACGTTTAAACAGAACGAAGACATAACCTCCAATGCGTGTACGTCAATTCTAATGAATGAGAGACGAAAACAATATCCAACGACATAAAGTAGAGAAAGAAATCAGGCGGCGCGCGCCATCTAGCGAGAACCAAGACAATCAAAGAATAGGATTTTCAAATATAGAGAAGCGTAAAATTGTCAAGAATATCATTAAAAATCTTTGAAAATTGTATTATATTATATTCTATTCTATTCTAAATTAATGATATAAATAGAATATGATATAAAATATCCTTAGCTAAGCATCAGAATTCACCCACAGTCGAAACAAAGGAAGAGATATATTCACATCAAGGAAGGCTCTTCGAAACAATCTAACCTAAATTGCAATAACAACAATAAGTAACCTATGATAAATCACTAGATTAACAAACATATACATACATAAACGGCACTCTCACCTAGATTTCAAACTTACTCAAAAATGCTAATTATATAAGGCAATACAGGTCATCACGGATAATCCTCAAAGGAAGTGCACATCCGAGAGGATGTCAAGGGGCAAGTCAGTAACTGTGTATAACCGCAGCAACTCGGAATAAGCGAAAGATTGTTGCATGGAATATATAAACATCTTCAAACTAACATCCGGTCAAATCTCTCAATGTCATTTAGTTGCTCACTAAAAGCAACAATATCATTCAATTACCTTAAAGGTAACCATACGAAGTAACTAATTGGTACCCTATAGTCAATAAATAGACACTTACTGTATAAACTACCCTAATGAAAAGAAATACATGGGTTGACTGTCATGCATGGCCTTCCTACGGAGACAGTCATCGTACCAATGCATCCAAGTGGGGTGTTGGTCCAACAGTAAGGACATGATCATTAAACTAAAAATTCACAATATAGAATTAGTAGGTAGTGAATCGGATCGACAATTATAAATAATAAACGCATATATAGCTGGAGACCACCAAATCCAGTCGCAACAATAAATGACAGTCTATCATAACTCGTCGCACAATTATGTTCCATAGTAATCTCCAAACGATGACACGGCACTAATAGTCGGTCCGAAACGATAAATTAAAGCAACTTTCATCTCATTTTCAATTGATCACATCAAATTCTAAGAACAAATAACATAACCTCATAAATACAGCTGACATGTACCGGTTCGATATACAGAAATCCTAATCTTTGCAAATCCGATCATAACAATTAGGAAATAATTAATGAAATGAATGAGAAATTAGAAAGATACGATATCGATACAATAAAATGGATATTGTTCAATACTCTCATTAAGAAGAGACTGCATGCACGAAGATTCAGAGAAAGGTATTGTCAAAAGTATTGCGATCTATAAAATATCGTCGTAACTCTGTCGTATATCACAAAACCTCTCAAAATTAAAACTTATGCCTGTTATTTTACTACTTAAGCTAAAATAATAAAATTCTCTTTTTCAGCTGTCTTGGTGGTCCTGAAAAGGACCGATATTTGATGATAAAATAGGTTACATTCGTTTTATTTAGTTTTGCTATCTGTCTTTTTAGGTAACAATACAGCTTGGATATTTGGCAGAACGCCGCCCTGGGCTATAGTAACTCCGGATAGGAGTTTGTTCAATTCTTCGTCGTTTCTGATGGCCAATTGCAAATGCCTAGGGATAATCCTGGTTTTCTTGTTATCTCTAGCGGCGTTACCCGCCAATTCGAGAACCTCGGCTGCCAGATATTCCATTACGGCAGCTAAGTAGACGGGAGCACCGGCCCCTACGCGTTCGGCATAATTCCCTTTCCTTAAAAGTCTGTGAATACGACCGACAGGGAATTGTAATCCCGCTCGGTTAGAACGAGACTTCGCCTTTCCCTTCACTTTTCCGCCTTTACCACGTCCGGACATTTTACTATCGATTGCTTCTAGAACTCGCTCGCCTTAGAGTTGAAATCTGTACTAAAACTGTCAACATACTAGCAACGAATTTTGTTCGTAAGCCGAACGCATGATCTCGTACGCGACCAATGAAAGGCTAACTCAGATAATAGGCGGGGCTTAGGAGTGTATTTAAGGAGCCTATAAATTCTAAGGATTCCTGAAATTTGTTTTAGTCTAGTACTTTTCGTGGTTCCTTTAATATCGTAATATTTATTTCGAAATGCCTCCGAAAACAAGCGGTAAGGCGGCCAAAAAGGCCGGTAAGGCTCAGAAAAATATCTCCAAAAGTGACAAGAAAAAGAAACGCAAGAGGAAGGAAAGCTACGCGATCTACATTTACAAAGTTTTAAAGCAAGTTCATCCCGATACGGGTATCTCCAGCAAGGCCATGTCGATCATGAATTCTTTCGTGAACGATATATTCGAAAGGATAGCCGCCGAAGCGTCCCGTCTCGCTCATTACAATAAAAGATCTACTATCACAAGCAGAGAAATCCAAACTGCCGTGCGATTATTGCTGCCCGGTGAATTGGCTAAGCACGCCGTTAGTGAAGGTACCAAAGCCGTCACTAAATATACCAGTTCTAAGTAAACCATAAGCCTTGAATATCATAAAGGAGAAAACGGTTCTTTTCAGAGCCACAATTTAGATAAATAAAAAAAGAAATAATCTTAAAAAAATTAATTTTATATATTATACAGCTGTAGTATCCAATATTGAAATACAAATTTTGTTATCAACAGTATATTATTATTCTTTGGTTATTAGTGATTACATTATTTTTTCTTTAGTTTTTAAAAACAATGCGTATAAGTACACCGACTGTTATTAATTACTAACATGTAGTCGAATATAACTCTGAGATAAAAATCCATAACTCTTTTAGTGGTTTATATAAATATCGATAAAAGAATATTAATTGAATTATCTTCTTTTTCTTTGATTAAATTTAGGTGGTTCTGAAAAGAACCGTTTTTTTTTGTTGCAAAATACGACTATAAGTAGAGTATTATAAATGATAGAAAATAAAGTTTAGGCACGTTCGCCTCTGATACGTCTGGCTAGCTGAATATCCTTGGGCATGATGGTTACTCGCTTTGCATGTATCGCACATAAATTAGTATCCTCAAAAAGGCCAACTAAATAAGCTTCGCTGGCCTCTTGTAAAGCCATTACCGCCGAACTTTGAAAACGTAAATCGGTCTTGAAATCTTGAGCGATTTCGCGAACCAATCGTTGAAAAGGTAATTTCCTAATCAATAATTCGGTGCTCTTTTGATAACGACGAATCTCCCGCAAAGCGACCGTCCCAGGTCGGTAGCGATGTGGTTTCTTAACGCCACCGGTAGCTGGAGCGCTTTTCCTGGCCGCTTTGGTAGCCAATTGTTTCCTAGGAGCTTTACCTCCTGTTGATTTTCGCGCAGTTTGCTTGGTACGAGCCATATTTTTAAAATAGAGGTAATGAGAAAAATTAACAAACGCAAACGACGGCGACCCCTTTCGGACTGATTCGGTCATAAAATCAGAGAGTCCTTTTTATAACATGTTATCTAATCTGATTGGTCCGTTTTGTGCCAGTGGGCGGAACTCAATCCTAAGTCTACAAAACCGGGCTGATTGAATGTAATCGACAACAGTTGTCCGTAGCACTCGTGTTGTGAGCGCGCTACTTATTCGAGATCATTTATTTTTTTTGTATTAGGTTCGATAAAAGATGACCGGCAGAGGTAAAGGTGGTAAAGGTTTGGGAAAAGGAGGAGCCAAGCGGCATCGTAAAGTGCTTCGTGATAATATCCAAGGTATTACGAAGCCCGCCATTAGAAGATTGGCTAGACGAGGCGGCGTAAAACGTATATCTGGTCTGATTTACGAAGAGACCAGAGGTGTTTTAAAAGTGTTTTTGGAAAACGTCATCAGAGATGCCGTTACATATACCGAACACGCCAAAAGAAAAACCGTTACCGCAATGGATGTAGTATACGCCTTGAAACGTCAAGGACGTACATTATACGGGTTTGGAGGTTAAGTCACATTTTATTCGCGAACTAACGTGAAATGTGACCCTCAAAATTAATTTTAGAAAAATTAAACAACGGTTCTTTTCAGAACCACAAATTTATCGATATTTAAAAAACGGAAGCTCTATTAGGATTTAAGGATAATCTTTCAATCATTACAATCATCATAATTTTATTTAAAATAATAATTTAAGTATAACTGGCCCTAATTATTTGAGGGTTTGGATTCTAAAACTCTATACTTAATAAATAGACCGCCCCTTAAATTCATCGTTAATTACATAGATTATATACAAGGCGCGATGTTATAATACGGTTCGATTTTACTAAAGGAGAACCGCTAGAAATAAATCCTTCATATTATTTCGACTTAATTGTTGTTTAATAAAACGATAATTATTGGTATTGGAATGTCTCTTAATTTATCTTACACACCCAAAAAACAATCTTTAAAGTACTTAAACTGTTTATTAGAATATTTTAAATAATTAGTAAGTGCAAGTCATAATATGAGTTTTAATTTTAAGTTCTTTTTTTGTTTTATTATTTTGGTGGTCCTGAAAAGGACCGATAGTTAAAAGGTTTTTGTACGACACAAAAACCCTAAGGCTCATGTAACTTATTTGGTTTTACTATCTGTTTTTTTCGGTAACAATACGGCCTGGATGTTTGGTAGAACGCCGCCCTGGGCTATAGTAACACCGGAGAGGAGTTTGTTCAGTTCTTCGTCATTTCTGATGGCCAATTGTAAATGCCTAGGGATAATCCTTGTTTTCTTGTTGTCTCTAGCGGCGTTACCTGCCAACTCGAGAACTTCGGCCGCCAAATATTCCATTACGGCAGCTAAGTAGACGGGAGCACCGGCCCCTACGCGTTCGGCATAATTTCCTTTCCTTAAAAGCCGGTGAATACGGCCAACAGGAAATTGTAATCCCGCTCGGTTGGAACGAGATTTCGCCTTTCCCTTCACTTTTCCACCCTTACCACGTCCAGACATTGTATTGCTAACTTTTTTAAACTAAAAATAACCGAAAAACTAATGGCGACAACGCTCACGTCCTTTCGACAACGAATGAACAACTGGCAGTGAACTGTCCAGCGAATAGCTTTTATTCGGCAACTTCTCAAAACACTAGTACGTTTCCTACTCGACCAATCAGAGCTTTCTACGACATAACGCCAAGAATGGGCGGAGCTTAGAAGTGTAGCGTCATTTATCAAATAATTAAACGACTATAGGTATATTTCGGTTTAGTCTTTTATCTTTTGCTGTATGGGTAGGTCGCGAATCTCATTCGTTTAAAATGCCACCGAAGACAAGCGGTAAAGCGGCAAAAAAGGCTGGAAAAGCCCAGAAAAACATTTCTAAGAGCGATAAGAAAAAAAAGCGTAGGAGGAAGGAAAGCTACGCGATTTACATATACAAAGTTTTAAAGCAGGTTCATCCCGATACGGGTATTTCCAGCAAGGCCATGTCGATTATGAATTCTTTCGTGAACGATATATTCGAAAGGATAGCCGCCGAAGCGTCGCGCCTCGCCCATTACAATAAAAGATCGACCATCACGAGCAGAGAAATCCAAACCGCCGTTAGGTTATTGTTACCCGGTGAATTGGCTAAGCATGCCGTTAGCGAAGGTACCAAAGCTGTCACTAAATATACCAGTTCTAAGTAAACGAAATATATTATTTTGAAGGTGATCATAATAATATGAAGGGTGGAAAACGGCTCTTTTCAGAGCCCCAAAATGTTTAAAGAAGAAAAAAAGAAATAAACTATTGTTAAGAAGATAGGATATATACGAAGTCAAATAAATTAAAATATAGTAATCGTTCATAAAAATGTTAAAATATCCAGAAAAAAATATTTTATTTTATATATTCATTCCTTTACGGTAACATAATAACAGTATATGTGATACCCCTTTCTTATCGTGATATAAACTTCAAGTCAATCCAGCAGGTGTTCACACCTTATTACTAAGGATTCCTCAATATTCACAATATATTTGTGAGCATAATATTCTAAATTCAATTCACAAATATTATAACTAAAGCGTCATATAAACGGAAAAAATATCAATGTCTCTTTTTTCTAATAGAAGTTGGTGGTTCTGAGAAGAACCTTTTTTTTTCATATAAATACAAAAAACGACCTTAATATAGGACAGCCGTAGCATTTATGCACGTTCGCCTCTAATGCGTCTGGCTAATTGAATGTCCTTAGGCATGATAGTTACTCGTTTAGCATGGATCGCACACAAATTGGTGTCTTCAAAGAGACCAACCAAATAGGCCTCGCTAGCTTCTTGCAAAGCCATCACTGCCGAACTTTGGAAACGTAAATCGGTCTTGAAATCCTGAGCGATTTCGCGAACCAATCGTTGGAAAGGCAATTTCCTAATCAATAATTCGGTACTCTTCTGATAGCGTCGGATTTCTCTTAGAGCGACCGTACCGGGTCTGTAACGATGCGGTTTTTTAACACCACCGGTAGCGGGAGCGCTTTTCCTGGCTGCTTTAGTAGCCAATTGTTTTCTGGGAGCCTTACCTCCGGTTGATTTTCGAGCAGTTTGCTTGGTACGAGCCATCGTCTAAACGGGTCTGACTTCAAACGTGTAGGAAGAATTACAAGCGCAAGCACCAACGAACTTTTGGAAACTGATCGAAGGTGTCAAAGAAATCTCCCTTTTTAATAATGTGTGAAGATATTCTGATTGGTCCGGCTAGCATCTGTGGGCGGGACCCGATTCGAACTCAACAAAACCCATGGTAGGATTTGAAATTGAAATAGTTACCCGTAGTATTCGAGGTGTACGCTGCACAATTCGATTATAAATTTGCTTTCTTTTAATACTAAATTGAATAAATCATGACGGGCAGAGGTAAAGGTGGTAAAGGTTTGGGAAAAGGAGGCGCTAAGCGGCATCGTAAAGTGCTTCGTGATAATATCCAAGGTATTACGAAACCCGCCATCAGAAGATTGGCTAGGCGGGGTGGAGTTAAACGTATATCCGGTCTAATTTATGAAGAAACCAGAGGTGTATTAAAAGTATTTTTGGAAAACGTTATCAGAGACGCCGTCACTTATACCGAACACGCCAAAAGGAAAACCGTTACTGCCATGGATGTAGTATACGCCCTCAAACGCCAAGGACGAACCCTATACGGATTTGGCGGTTAAATAAAGTATTATATATGCTGACCAATTAAAACAGAACAACGTATCTATTCAACTAAAGAAAACAACGGTTCTTTTCAGAGCCACAAATTTACTAGCATAAAAAAAGAAATTTATTATTCGAAAATGGACTAAGATGACGTTAAATTTTATTAAATATCTGCTCCTTTCATCTAAGATTTACTTGTAAAGTAACAAATATACTGCATTATAATAGACGATCGTAATATAAAAAGATAGATAAAGTTTAAAATAAGATTTCATAATAAATGTTAGGTTAATGACAAGAATGTAAATGATGGTGAACAATCGAATACCGAATCTTCGTTGAAGCTTTAATATAGTTTTCCTTTAGAGAGAAAATACTCCGAGATAAACTTCGCGTCGATGAGCTTGGAGAATCCTTAAGATTTCAAAGAAGGTACGGTAGTTCTACGCACGTATGTATGGAGATCGCGTTCCATGTATTTATTGACTTTAGATAACTATTTATGAAAACAGATTTCAACTAAAGAAGCAAAATATACTATAATATATATGAGCATTGTATCGATACAGAAGGGTTTGACACGATATTCTTATAGACGTCTCGATATCGTTGCTCACCCGATACGTTCGATTGTAACCCAGAGTTCGGATGGTGTTAAGAAACCGTTAAATAAGAAGTATATTAGTATAGGATCGGTTAATTTTCATGTCATTGTTTTCTTACAGTTAATTCGACAACGGTACGTTTCGATATAGATTCGTTTTGGACAACGAACAATCTGTACCGCATCAATTAGGAATAATATGTCTCGTTTCTCCAATAATAGCATTAGATCTGTACGGAATTGCATTTATATCAAAAGACGATATATCGGGGGACGTAGATTTGAAAAGATATATTTTCATAGTTATAACCGAAAGTCTATAACTCGAATGTAAATTGGTAGTTTCGACGGAATCGAGAGCAACGCTTGATTTTGTGCTTCCTTCTAAGACGATAGTCAACGTAAAATTTATTGGTAAAGTTTGCTACTTCTACTACGTTTTATCTTTTAACGCCTCGAACATAAATCGTATGATATTCTAAAGGATTTATGTATTTAATATGAGAAATAAGTAAACGGTTCCAAGCTCGATGAACGTTTCGACGAAGCCGGAATATGGAACGTCGTTCGCGCTCGACCGTTCAGTCCTCCGTTCGGCTCATATCATATAGGGTACGCATTAAATGAGAGCGACCGCCAGACAGTTAAAATACGCGAACGAGAAGCATACGCACGTACGTAACTTTGTCAAACGAATCGTGATTAGAACGTTCTTATAAGAAAATTAAGAAATTATATCAGAATGTCGGACGTCGATATTAGCGGACAAGCGGTTTCTCCTTCGTCGAATCAAGGGAGTGGAGGAAATTCCGCCGCCGTTGTTAACGCATCGTCAACAGGCACACCGGCCGGGTCGAATTCATCTTCGGTGTCGGCTACGGGAGCCGCATCAGCTACAGCCGGTAGCGCAGGTTCGTCTGCAGGAGGGAAGAAAGAAAAATCCACTTCGAGCAAGGCGAAGAGTTCTAAATCGAAAGTTAGTCATCCTCCGATCGCTGATATGGTAACGAGTGCAATTAAAGGATTGAAAGAGAAAGGCGGAACTTCCTTCAGAGCTATTAAAAAATACATAGCGGCCAATTACAAAGTGGATGCTGACAAATTATCGCCCTTTATAAAGAAATATATAAAGACGTGGATCGCTTCGGGTGTTTTGGTACAAACGAAGGGCAAAGGAGCTTCCGGATCATTTAAATTAGCGGCTTCGGCACGTAAAGCAGGAGGTACGACAGCCGCAGGTACGAAGAAAAGAAAAACGGCCACTGCCAAAACCGGACAGAAAAATAAACGAAAACCAGTAGGAGGTGCCGCGACAGCTACGACAGCCGGTGGTAAAAAAGCGTCTGCCAAAAAAACCTCAGAGAAAACGGAAAAAAAGACGACCGCCGCCTCCGCCTCAACTAAGAAAACCACAGCTAAAAGTAAGAAAGGTGAATCTGCAACTTTGGCCGAGAAAAAAGCTTCTGCCAAAAAAGCCGTCGAAAAGAAAACAGGAAAGAAATCTACCGCCGCCACGACTACGTCCGCTTCCAATGCCGCCGCTAATAGTTCATCTTCGAAAGCAGCAAAAAGCAACACGGCCGCAAGATCCCCGAAATCGCCTTCCAAAGCGAAAAAATCTAATAAAGCCGGACCTACGAAAAAGCCCAAGGCGCCTAAACCGAAAAGTGCTAAGACGACGACCTCAACTGTTCGTGTTGCCGCTGGTGAAGGTGCGAAAACTAAAAAACCAGTATCACCAAAGAAAAAGAAATAAAACTATTTCTACTACGTATGACGATATATTAAACAGGCGACACATTTCATCGTCAGATCAAGAAGACACGGAGTTGAAAATTACAAATATCCCGACACTCCTGGACGTGCTACGACTTCCCTAAAAAATACGTTCGTCCAAGACCGTATTTTTTTAATAGAAAAAAAAACGGTTCTTTTCAGAACCACAATATAACTTTATAAAAGAAAGAATATTTATATAATTTATTTATTATCTTATTATTACTTAAATGATTATTTTCTAGATAGAGCCGTAACTAATTAGGGAACCGATCGATCGATACTCTAAAACAGTAATAAAGGAATATTCAGTACAGATCAGATTATTTATAAATTTTCTAGTTAATATTTATTCTTTAATAAGAACGCGTATTCTAACTTCTTTTTTATACGATTTTGTTGGCCCTGAAAAGGACCGATATTAAAGGGCGTATGCAAAACTTTAAACGGTTTGCGTTATCTATTTGGTTTTGCTGTCTGTCTTTTTAGGCAATAATACTGCTTGAATGTTAGGCAAGACGCCGCCCTGGGCAATAGTAACGCCAGATAACAGTTTATTCAATTCCTCGTCGTTTCTGATGGCCAATTGTAAATGCCTAGGGATAATCCTTGTTTTCTTGTTGTCTCTAGCGGCGTTACCCGCCAACTCGAGAACTTCGGCCGCCAGATATTCCATTACGGCAGCTAAGTAAACGGGAGCACCGGCCCCTACGCGTTCGGCATAATTTCCTTTCCTTAGAAGTCGGTGAATACGACCGACAGGAAATTGTAATCCCGCACGATTGGAACGAGACTTCGCCTTTCCCTTCACTTTTCCGCCTTTACCACGTCCGGACATGTTAATCTCGATCGTTGTTAGATACTGCTCACCTTTAAATCAAAAACGGTACTGGAAATTTCTTACAGATCGGCCTGGAATTTTGTCCGCGAGCCAAACTCGTTATATCATACGCGACCAATCAGACTCTAACTCGGGCTATGGGCGGGGCTTAGAAGTGTTCCTTCGAATGTTATAAGTTCTAGAATTAAAGGCATTTTTTTAGTTAAGTACTCTTTGAGGTACGTGAGACGTCGGGATTTTTATTTCGAAATGCCACCGAAGACAAGCGGTAAGGCGGCCAAGAAAGCCGGAAAAGCCCAGAAAAATATCTCTAAGAGCGACAAGAAAAAGAAGCGCAGGAGGAAGGAAAGCTATGCGATTTACATATACAAAGTTTTAAAGCAGGTTCATCCCGATACGGGTATCTCCAGCAAGGCCATGTCGATCATGAATTCTTTCGTGAACGATATATTCGAAAGGATAGCCGCCGAAGCGTCGCGTCTCACCCATTACAATAAGAGATCAACGATCACGAGCAGAGAAATCCAAACCGCCGTTAGGTTATTGTTACCCGGTGAGTTGGCTAAGCACGCCGTTAGCGAAGGTACCAAAGCAGTCACCAAATATACCAGTTCTAAGTAAATTAATTCACATACCTATGTGTGTTTCAATATACTACTTACCTGCAAAATCGGTTCTTTTCAGAACCACAATTGGATATACATTTTAAAAAATGAAATGTTAAACAGTAGCTGACATTTTATAAAAACAGAATTTTCAGATATATATATATATATTGTAGTTATTGTATTGAATTATATTATATCATTATAATCTGTTATATAGTAAGTATATAGAATAAGTTTTGTAAAAATGGTACGGCCCGAGATTGTTATTTAAAAATAAGGTAAAGTATTTCTGGAGTGACTTCGAAAATATGTGTATTCATTTTTATTACGTTTATGACTATATGATAATTAATTTATTTTTCCTAACTGTGGCTAATTGTGGATTGTGGCTAATTTCTACACGATAAGTATTAATCACGGGAACGTCTCGAAATGAACAAATAGGAACTGTAATTAATCAAGAATTTAGAATGGAACTATCGTCCTAATATAATGAGGATCGTCAAAGAGAAGATACTTTTTTTTTCGTTTACTAGGTTGACCTTGCTTGGGGACAGTGGAACTCAGTGGAAAATCGCTGATGGTGGGTGAGGAGGATAGGCCTGTGGTCAGAATCGATATCTTGGAGTACTTGCAGGTCAGAGGCTTGATTCGAATTTTGATAGATAAAAAAGTCAATTATTGTCGGTCGATTGGAGGAGTAGTGAGTTGGTTCGCTTGGAGCAATAAGCCCAAGTTCCAACTCATCTATTATCCCGGCCGATAGTAATTCTTCCAATAGCTGTGTGGTTGATGGCGTTGAAAATGGCCTGAAAATCTCCTTGGTCATCTGAATATGTTCCGAAGAGTATTTCGCCAATGGAGATCGGGTTCGTGTTCTAGTGGAATCCAGACCAGCCAGACGACTGTTATCTTGAGTTCCCCGTACATGAGTGGGGGGAGGAATTGGTCTTTTGGGTTTGGTTGTTTTTGGAGTAGGTCGGCACTTGCATCCCGAGTAATTTGCGGTGTATGGTTCTCAACAGTTGGTGCATTTCGGCGGGGAATTTCTGTCTTTGGGACTTGACGTAGGCCGGAGTGGCTTTACAGTTGGCCGATGAATGACCGTAGAATTGGCAGTTAAAACGTTGAACGCGCCTGCCGTTGCCGCGCTGGGCTTGGACTTTTACCACCTGATTCATTAGGCGGTCGACCGCGAAGATACGGCGTTCCTCTCGAGGAACCGACCAACATGGATTGGATTGAAACCGAGCTTCATGAGCGCGGTTCGGACTTCGAGTTACCATTACGTCGAGAGAGAAATATAATATATTAGCTGACCCCGCAGACACTCCGTACCCTGTACTCAATGGATAAATAAAGGATTCATTCTATCAAATTCTTCGTTCAAATCACTTTCGAATCATCCTTAGGAACATTCTGATATCGGAAAACCTTATCCGTAGTCGATAAACGATATCTAACGGATGAATTATAGAAAATGGCCAATAAGCGGCAAATATCCGATCGTAAGGGTGCACCATCGTTTCGGCGAATCATTCTTTTGGAATCTTACGTTCTACAAGCAAAACATTTATTCATAGGTATATACCGATAATAACGAACGGGCCGACGTAACAACCTAAAATGTCCTGAAATACGTGAGAACAGTTTTACTCCGATCGCCGTATCGATATGTGACAGTATCCATCCTATGAAGGATCTTTACATTCTACTAGCATAATTTTATGGATCGGAATTTTCCGACTTTTAAAGAACGTGATCGGCAGTCTAGAAACGGCCTGAGGACGTATTAACACGAGAGGTTAAAATTATTGCTTTAGAAGTTCACGTTGTCTAAAGCTAAAGTTTATTCATCGGAACATTCCGATAATAACGAGAACGGGCAGACGTAAAAACGAAAAATTTGCGCAACGTCCGTATAAACGATCTGTTCTAAAACACCCATACATTTCCGATAGCTGGCGAGAGACCCGCGCTTAAATCGTGTGCGCTTCTACGTGGGGCGATACGAGAGACGGATACGACGGGTCGGGTCGACCGGCGCTGTGACACTTTTACCGAGTGGCTTTTGATCAGCGAAGGTGGTATTACATATTATATGTTAATATATAAGATCCGAACCGTATTTTTTTATTTATCTAAATAAAAAGCGTATTTCGTCGTGTTATTATATATTCGTAACGCTCTCGCGATTTTGTATCGTCGTTTCGTTGTTCTTCCTGGTCGGTTTTTTTCGATATATCGGGAAGCGTACGACGACGACGACGGTATCACTGCGAGATCGCGAATTCGGCGGGAACATTCGGCTTCGTTAGAAGAAGATGATCCACGATTCATATGCGATTGGAATTATTATTTTTATGGACGTATCGGTTTTTCATCGGAACGTTCATAAAACAGCAACACATTTTGCGATAGCTCTCTGCTCTCCGAGCGAGAATAAAATAAAAAATCACGAAACGTTTCTCGTACGAGGTTTCCTTGTCGCTTTATATATTTCTATCTAGCGAAGGGTTCGGAGAGAATGTTTTTCGAGGTCTTATAAACGCCGAACGATATTTTGCGGCATCCAATTTTCGACGTAGTCGACGATCGTCGTCGATAATCGAGATAATTGGGTGCCTAGTCGATCGGTTGTGTATAAAAAAAACAAAAGATGTGTCTAAGATGATGATATCGTTTTGTTTTATTAGACAACTAATATTAAAATGTAAGAGCGTGGCGCCTCGGACCGGTTTTTCCGTCGTCTAGGCGCGCTATCATGCACCTCCTTTTTATTAGTCGTCGATATATATTATATATCGTCGTCTTACGCACACGTTTCTTTATAAGTCAAACTTATAAAATAAACTGTGTCTGTATTTGTTTTATCTGCTTCGTGTCGATAAAATAATAAGAACAGTTCCCTGGTTGATCCTGCCAGTAGTCATATGCTTGTCTCAAAGATTAAGCCATGCATGTCTCAGTACATACCGAATTAAGGTGAAACCGCGAAAGGCTCATTAAATCAGTTATGGTTCCTTAGATCGTACCCACAATTACTTGGATAACTGTGGTAATTCTAGAGCTAATACATGCAAACAGAGCTCCGACCAGAGATGGAAGGAGTGCTTTTATTAGATCAAAACCAATCGGTTTCGGGTTCGCGCTCGTCATCGTACAACTTGGTGACTCTGAATAACTTTAAGCTGATCGCACGGTCTCGCACCGGCGACACATCTTTCAAATGTCTGCCTTATCAACTGTCGATGGTAGGTTCTGCGCCTACCATGGTCGTAACGGGTAACGGGGAATCAGGGTTCGATTCCGGAGAGGGAGCCTGAGAAACGGCTACCACATCCAAGGAAGGCAGCAGGCGCGCAAATTACCCACTCCCGGCACGGGGAGGTAGTGACGAAAAATAACGATACGGGACTCATCCGAGGCCCCGTAATCGGAATGAGTACACTCTAAACCCTTTAACGAGGATCAATTGGAGGGCCAGTCTGGTGCCAGCAGCCGCGGTAATTCCAGCTCCAATAGCGTATATTAAAGTTGTTGCGGTTAAAAAGCTCGTAGTCGAATTTGTGTCTCGCGCCGCCGGTTCATCGTTCGCGGTGTTAACTGGCGTGTTTTTCGCGAGACGTCCTGCCGGTGGGCTTAGTCGTGTCGCGTCGCCGTCGCGCGTGCGTTTCGGCGTGCGTGTTGTGCGCGTCGTGGTTACGACGGCCCAACTCAATCCTGCCGCGGTGCTCTTTACTGAGTGTCGAGGTGGGCCGGCACGTTTACTTTGAACAAATTAGAGTGCTCAAAGCAGGCTAAAATTTCGCCTGAATACTGTATGCATGGAATAATGGAATAGGACCTCGGTTCTATTTTGTTGGTTTTCGGAACCCCGAGGTAATGATTAATAGGAACGGATGGGGGCATTCGTATTGCGACGTTAGAGGTGAAATTCTTGGATCGTCGCAAGACGAACAGAAGCGAAAGCATTTGCCAAAAACGCTTTCATTGATCAAGAACGAAAGTTAGAGGTTCGAAGGCGATCAGATACCGCCCTAGTTCTAACCTTAAACGATGCCAGCTAGCGATCCGTCGACGTTCCCTAATATGACTCGACGGGCAGCTTCCGGGAAACCAAAGCTTTTGGGTTCCGGGGGAAGTATGGTTGCAAAGCTGAAACTTAAAGGAATTGACGGAAGGGCACCACCAGGAGTGGAGCCTGCGGCTTAATTTGACTCAACACGGGAAACCTCACCAGGCCCGGACACCGGAAGGATTGACAGATTGAGAGCTCTTTCTTGATTCGGTGGGTGGTGGTGCATGGCCGTTCTTAGTTGGTGGAGCGATTTGTCTGGTTAATTCCGATAACGAACGAGACTCTAGCCTGCTAACTAGGCGCTTTTTGACATCCTAAAGGCCCGCCGGCCGCGTTGCTTTCGGGTTTCGCGGTTCGTGCGCGGTTTTTACTGTCGGCGTACAAACTATTCTTCTTAGAGGGACAGGCGGCTTCTAGCCGCACGAGATTGAGCAATAACAGGTCTGTGATGCCCTTAGATGTTCTGGGCCGCACGCGCGCTACACTGAAGGAATCAGCGTGTCTTCCCTGGCCGAGCGGCCCGGGTAACCCGCTGAACCTCCTTCGTGCTAGGGATTGGGGCTTGCAATTGTTCCCCATGAACGAGGAATTCCCAGTAAGCGCGAGTCATAAGCTCGCGTTGATTACGTCCCTGCCCTTTGTACACACCGCCCGTCGCTACTACCGATTGAATGATTTAGTGAGGTCTTCGGATCGACACGCGATGGCGTTTCGGCGTCGTCGATGTGTAGGAAAAGATGACCAAACTTGATCATTTAGAGGAAGTAAAAGTCGTAACAAGGTTTCCGTAGGTGAACCTGCGGAAGGATCATTACAGTGTGTTGTTATGCCTATATATATATAATAGGTAAACGTACAAGTCTGTAAAAATCATTGTCGAACGTTAAAGAGCCATCTACGAAGTTCGGAAGTTCCGATCGAATTTCGACGTCGTCAACGTAGCTGTTTTCGGGTACCTATAATATATGGTTTTAAAAGATGTACGCCCGAAAGCGGAGATATATACGATGAAGATGTTGTTATATAGGACGACGAGTAATAATCGTCGGCCTACGACGGATTTCGTTATAAATGGACAAATCGAGCGCAAAATAAAACGATTTTGCCAATTATATTTCTAATCGACGTTTCGATCCTCATATCGACGAACATATACGATGATCGGTAATGTGATTAGTTTACGAAAATCTTATCACCCTTCGTTTGTTTCATTCCAAAAGGGTGAGATTTAGTTTACGAAAATATTGCCAAACTATGATCAGCGTATGCTCTTTTGTTGTCGTACGAGGTGAGACGACGAAAATTTACAACGAACGTCACCATTTCGAGTAGTCTGTCTCCGCTCCTCTCGTTGTGTGTAGTGGAGAAGACGAAAATAAACCGTAAGAGCGTTTTAAAGTCGACGGCGGCTGCGAAAGGGGCGCAAGCGCTGTCTATGACGTGAGCGCGCGTCGTCGTCGTCGTCGTCGTCTTATAATAGAAACGTTTCGATATGCGTTTAAAACCTAACTTAAAAAAAGATTACCCTAAACGGTGGATCACTTGGCTCGTGGGTCGATGAAGAACGCAGCTAATTGCGCGTCAACTTGTGAACTGCAGGACACATGAACATCGACATTTCGAACGCACATTGCGGTCCTGGGATCTCATACCCGGACCACTCCTGGCTGAGGGTCGTATCTCATTTCAAGACTGCTCGGATTTTCTTTGATCTTCGCGATCGACGAGAAATGTCTGAGCGTGCTGAGCGTATAAGCGCGATTCGATCGCGACGTTCTAAAACGTGACAGCGGACCCGTACGTGTGACCTAACTCTCTCGTACGGGTCGTACGAATATGAAAGGGATGAGACGTGTTTAAAACGGTCGTTCGCACGTTTTTGTGATAAACGTAGCGCGCACCATTAATACGATCGTCGTATCCGATAAAATTAGTTTTTAATCGACGTCGGATCGTAGGTGCGTTGTCTCTCGAATACGAGGGAGAAAACACCGTTTTTCGACGGCGCGTCTTTTCCATTCTAAACTTTTATATTTCGTATTGGCTCCTAATCTTCATTATTATGATGATTACGAGCGCCACGCATATTAAACTAGCGACCTCAGAGCAGGTGAGACTACCCGCTGAATTTAAGCATATTACTAAGCGGAGGAAAAGAAACTAACTAGGATTCCCTTAGTAGCTGCGAGCGAACAGGGATTAGCCCAGCACCGAATCCCGCGACCGACATCGGGCGCCGGGAAATGTGGTGTTCGGGAGGGTCCATTATCTCGACGTTACGTCGCGCGTCCAAGTCCATCTTGAACGGGGCAACAGCCCATAGAGGGTGCCAGGCCCGTAGCGACCGTGACTGACGGCGAGAGGATCTCTCCTTAGAGTCGGGTTGCTTGAGAGTGCAGCCCTAAGCGGGTGGTAAACTCCATCTAAGGCTAAATATAACCACGA
>NW_027473149.1:20000-25000 GCF_030347505.1 Rhynchophorus ferrugineus
TTGTTTAAATTCAGTGCAGTTAAAACAGTGGAATTAGTGCATTTTATCGCAAATAACGAAAATATTGCCGAAAACAGTGTTAAAACGTGGTAAAATTCCGAAAAAACCCGTCGAAAAGGGTCGGGCAGGTAGAGACACCCGTCCGAACCGCCGCGTGAAACGGTAAAACGATAAAATTTGACGCTAAAATCACGTTTTGTTGTACGTGTATTGCATATTCGCGTTATTGCTAAAAATCGGCGTGAATAAATAGTGTTTTTTGGTGAAAATTTTCATTAAAACAACGCAAAAACAAAAGAAATACAGTTTCAACGGTAAAAAAAGTCGAAAAAACCCGTCGAAAAAAGGTCGAAAAGGGTCGAAAAGGGTCGGGCAGGTAGCGTGACCCGTCCGAGCCGCCGCGCCTAACGGTACATCGACAGCGAACAACGGGAATTTTTATAAACAATACAAGCACGTGTAGATAGGGAAAATTTACGGGGTTTTTGTTTAAACAATCCGCGAGTTCTCGTGAAATTTATCGCAAAAACAACGTAAAACGATATTAATTTCAGTGATAACGCGTAAATATTCAAAACCGACGAGAAAATCTTGTGTCGAACACGTGGAGTGAAATTGTTGCATTGTTAAATACGGAATTTATTTAACAATACAGTGCAGTTAATCATCGGTCAGCAGTGTTAGTGCAAAATTCCGATAAACCCATCGGAAGCACAGTGTAGATGAACTATCAAATCAACGGCTGACACCTGGACACCAACAAGGTAGGATCGTTATTAATTTTGAACAAAAACAAACTAATTAAGTGAACAATTCAGTGAATACCAAGTTGTAAATTCTTTATTTTGCTACTATTTTGTTTTGTTTTGCTGATTAACATTCTTGGTTGTAAACAACTCAAAGTGTGCTCTCACTATTATTGCATTTATAGACTATTGTATTTTATTGTGTTGTACTGTATTAGTGATTAGTGCGAACTGTGATGATTGTTGATAAATATTCGGACAGTTAATTATTCTTGACGAGCGCACCAGCGCATTCGCCATTTCAACGATCTGTAGGGGCCCTCTACCGTCACCATCTCGCCAGAAGATAAATAAATATCCCACTGCCGTCACCACTCCAACACGACATCAGCGCAGTCACCAATTTTAAGTGAAATTGGTTGCACTAGCGCCATCTATCAGCAGTGCTCCCAGCGAGGCAGAAGCCCTCCGCAGTCGCCGAATCATCAGAAATCGGCAGCACCAGCGCCATCTACTAGCGGTGCTCACAGCGAGGCAGAAGCCCTCCGCAGTCGCCGAATCATCAGAAATCGGCAGCACCAGCGCCATCTACTAGCGGTGCTCACAGCGAGGCAGAAGCCCTCCGCAGTCGCCAAATTGACAGAAATCGGCTGCACTATCGCCATCTAGCCGTGAGCTTGAGAAACAAGCCATCTTGTCAACAACTCAGCGCCGTCACCAATCGGTCACAACAGCCCCCACCACAGCGCAGTCACCAATTTTTCAAAAATCGGTTGCACTTGCGCCATCTAGCAGCGGTCTCAAGAAATAAGCCAGCAGCCAGGGGCGGTCGCCATTTTTTCAAAGTGATCACCCGAGCGCACTCGCCATAATTGACTGATACGTGACACAATTCAATAATAACAATAAATAGGGTCTTTAACGCTATCTCCCATCGGGGCACAGCCCCATTAATATGCATTTTTAATAAGGAACTAATACTACTGCAATAAAATGGAGAAGCGACAAGCTAGAAAAAAGACAACTGACACCGAGCAACTGGAAGTTACCGAAAAAGAAGTTAATGAAGGTGTCGAAGCTAACGCTGGAGAGAACGATCTAGACGGGAAGGAAGATGAACTGGCGGGACTCACAATGAGCATATTAATCGGAAGGGACATCGCCGGACTAAGAGAATCTATTAAACTATGCCTGGATGTGATAAAGGGACGAGCGACGAAAATCCATCAAGCATCTAAAAAGATGCAATACGGTATCGGAGACCGTACCGTCATCCTACAAACCCTACAGAAAATAGAGGACATAACTGACCTCATGGAACGGAAATCCAAGAAACAGGAACAAAATAGCAGCATAGAAAATATGTTCACTAAAATGGGAGAGCAAATGGCACGGATGGAGGATAAAATCATGAACCTAGAAAAAACACGGCATACCGAGAAACAAACGGAGAAACCACACCCCGAGAATAACGCAAACAAGATAAGCTATGCCAAAGCCTTACAAAAAACTGGAAACAAAACAACTATACCGAACAAGAAAAAGGAAACGACCAGAGCATGGACACCCCCGGACAAAAATAAACAAAAAAATGAAATAATCGTCAGCTTCAGCAACAAAACTGGTGAAGAAACTAAAATGGAACTCAAGAAGCACATAACAACAAAGGAATTGCAGACGGGATTTAGGGGCATTAGAGTCCTTAAAAACGGATCGGTAGTAGTAGAATGCAAAACCGCCGAGCAAAAGGAGGCCGTAAAGGAGAAAATGCAAACCGTTAAGACAGCAGAAATTAAAGAAGGCGTCAGGCTGAATCCTCGCATTAAGTTAATCGGTCTTCCCAGTAATGTAAAGGGCGAGGAAATAATACAGGACATAATAAATGAAAACGAGGAAATAAAAACGCTGATGGAAGAACACCCGGAGGCAAAGCATATCAAAATCATTAAAAATATCCCGTGGACCGGCAAATTCCAGAGGCAGAACTGGATTCTAGAAGTAGCCCCGCAGATCTTCAGCAGGATAATGAAGGAGCGCACAGTCATCGTGGACATGCTAAGATACCGGGTCGAAGAAACGACCAGTGTCTTGATATGTATGAGGTGCTGTCGCTACGGGCACAGCCATAGAAATTGCACGGCGGCAGAACCGGCCTGTTACAAGTGTGGGGAAAAACACGAGGGCAATTCCTGCAAAACAGAGGAGCACAAGTGCATTAACTGCGTTAGAGCCGGGAAAACAAAGACCGAAGAATTAAAACACAAGGCAACCGACTATAGTTGCCCGCAACAAAATAGGAAAAGGCAGGACAACCGAAGAATAACAGACTACGGATGCTGAAAACCCTGCAATTCAACACTGGGAAAGGTGTCAGTGCAACAGCGCTGATGAGGAAAAAGGCGTCGGAAGGCGGATTTGATATAGTCCTTATCCAAGAACCGACACCTAAAACGACGGCATGGGAAGGTTGGCTGATGTACAGCAAAGGACCCAGGACGAAAACGGAGACATGGATCAAGGACACCATTAAGGCGACATTGATAGAAAACATGTCTTCCCAGAACATCACCTCGGTATACATAGGCGACGTAGTCATCACCAACGTATACGAGGAACCCGGAGGGGGAAATCTACCCAACATATGTCATATCTCCCAGTACCTGGAAGAATATACGGGAAAATGGATCTTGGCCGGCGATTTCAACGCCAAACATGGACTGTGGGGCAGTGCTGAAAACAGCACAAGAGGCGAAGAACTCCTCAACTGGGCAGTGAGCCAAGGATTGCAGCTCGCCGAAGGGGACTACACGAGGCCAACCTTCAGCACAAGCAGGGGCAGAAGTAACGTGGACACCACCTGGAGCAGGGGCACCGAGGTTAGCGGTTGGAACATCAATGCAACCGAAGAAACCTTGAGTGACCACAAATACATTGAATTTGAGATCCACGAGCAACACGAGGCCAGGAAGACCAAAAAATCTGAATGGGACTTCAGGAATACGAACTGGAATTCCATCAGAGAACGCTTCGCAAATATCCCAATGAATATCACACCTACCGTGGAGACCAGAGTAATAGAGGAACAAGCCACCGTACTCCAACAGATCCTGAAAGGAATGAGCAACAGGATAAAAAAGAGGGCTATCACGATCAAACACGGAAATGACTGGTGGGACGCGCAATGCGAGGAAAAGAAGCGGGCACTAGCCATTTCCAAGAGACGAATCAGAAACACCACAGACAATCAGCTGCTCATCGCAGAACACAGGATCAAGAGAAAACAATACAGGGACCTCATCAACGACAAGAAAAGGGAATACACGAACTCGGTGATAAACAACACCATCGAGACCAAACCATGGCACACGGTATGGGAGGTATTTAGGAAGATAGGAGTACAGCGAGGTCAGACGGCCCCCACCCAGGAGGAAGCAACTGTCGAAGGTGCCAACAGAAGGGAAGGAGCAAAAATTAGGAAATACCATCCGGAGGCGGACCCAACAGAAAGAAAAGAAATCGAAGAAGCTATAGCCGATATCAACAACGACAGCTGGCCTAGCACAGAAATCGGTGAAGAAAACATCACAGAACAGGAAGTGGAAGCAGCAATCAACACGCTTAAAACTAGGAAAGCAGTGGGACTGGATGGCATACCCAACGAACTGATCAAGCAGATCTGGAGCACGCATAAATACAGCATCATAACGCTGTATAAGAACTGTTATGATGCAGGATATTTTCCCGTAGTATGGAAAACAGCCCGGATATGCTGGATCAGGAAGAAAAGCGGCGGAGAACGGCCGATCAGCCTCCTTCCGACCCTGGGGAAAGTGCTCGATAGGATCTTGAACAGGAGACTGCAAGTCATCCTGGAAAGGATGAACTTGTACGACGAAAGGCAGTATGGGTTCAGGAGGAACAAGTCGACGATAACGGCGATATCGGACCTCCTGAACTGGATAAATAGAGAAAAAGACAATGGAAACCACGTGGTAGCTGTGGCACTAGACTTGAAGAACGCCTTTAACGAGGCCACACTACCAACTATTGTAAAGGAACTAAAACTAGCCAACATCGGACGGAAGATGGCAAAATCCATAGCCAGCTTCATGAGTAACCGCAGAGTATTCAGTAACGGCATAACGATGAACACGGACAAAGGATGCCCACAAGGATCCAGTCTGGGTCCCACACTGTGGTTGCTGAACATGAATGGATGGTTCCGCAAGGTGGACACCGCCGACGTCAACGACT
>NW_027473149.1:30000-49845 GCF_030347505.1 Rhynchophorus ferrugineus
CAATCTTTTCTATTCGCCTTTTTATTTGTCTAAATTCGTTCTTGGGAACATTTTCCGTACATAAATATATCGCATTGATATACATCGACGATGCATTTATGTATGCCTGTATAAATAACAAAGGCGAATAGAGAGGATGTCAATCTTTTCTATTCGCCTTTTTATTTGTCTAAATTCGTTCTTGGGAACATTTTCCGTACATAAATATATCGCATTGATATACATCGACGACGCATTTATGTATGCATGTATAAATAACAAAGGCGAATAGAGAGGATGTCAATCCTTTCTATTCGCCTTTTTATTTGTCTAAATTCGTTCTTGGGAACATTTTCCGTACATAAATATATCGCATTGATATACATCGATGATACATTTATGTATGCTTGTATAAATAACAAAGGCGAATAGAGAGGATGTCAATCCTTTCTATTCGCCTTTTTATTTGTCTAAATTCGTTCTTGGGAACATTTTCCGTACATAAATATATCGCATTGATATACATCGATGATACATTTATGTATGCTTGTATAAATAACAAAGGCGAATAGAGAGGATGTCAATCTTTTCTATTCGCCTTTTTATTTGTCTAAATTCGTTCTTGGGAACATTTTCCGTACAAAAATATATCGCATTGATATACATCGACGATGCATTTATGTATGCCTGTATAAATAACAAAGGCGAATAGAGAGGATGTCAATATTTTCTATTCGCCTTTTTATTTGTCTAAATTCGTTCTTGGGAACATTTTCCGTACATAAATATATCGCATTGATATACATCGACGATGCATTTATGTATGCCTGTATAAATAACAAAGGCGAATAGAGAGGATGTCAATCTTTTCTATTCGCCTTTTTATTTGTCTAAATTCGTTCTTGGGAACATTTTCCGTACATAAGTATATTGCATATAATATGCGTATGTATATAAAGACAAATACAAGGGATGTAAATCTCTTTTATTTTGCTAAATTCGTTTTACAGAACGTTGTGTAAACTTAAGGATATCATTCATCTTAACCGATAAGCACCTAGCCTATACTCTTTTTGTATTCTATTATCATGTTTGGAAACATTTTCTTACGATTTCCAGAATTAAATTCACTATTTTAATTCGGAACATTGTCTTAAATGTACGTTCAGTTCGAAGACGAACCACAAGATACGTTTATAAGTTATACCTTATGAGACTATTAAATATACAGTTTTCAGACCTAATGCGATGAACTATCAAAAAACAATTAAAAAACATCGCCCCGTGCGGAAATTGAATTGGAGACTAATTCCATTCATCTGAATTCGATCATTACCCGCATTGTACTTCTAGAGCCCGTTCGGTCCGATGGCGAATAAAATCCGCGTTTCAGTATATCATATGCGGTTAAACGGTGAGGCCAGTTACAACTGCATTAAAACCTCCGATGTATACCTGAATATAGCGGGAGGACGCCCGCATAATTTGACGAACCTTCAAGTGCACCTACTTATGAGGGACCATATAATACCAATTCGACATGACGAGAATTCAGAGCCAAATCGATATCACATGGCAACTATATTTGGTTCTAATGAAATGAAGGATCAACGAACATGAAGACATGCTCATCAATCACAGATACATGGAATTCTGTATCGTCGCAACCGATAATACGTACAACCTTCGATTGGAATGAATTAATCAAAAAAATTGGACGAAAATAGTTTAGACATTCAGAAAACTGACAATTAGGTAAAACTGTAAAACCTGCTTTAAATAGAAACCACATTAATCAAAAAAGGTCATGCATTGTAATACGATTAGTTACGAAAGTAGCCTAACCTTTGGACCATTTTGAATTTTAACTTATCGAGATATCGTTCGCGGGTAAACGGCGGGACTAACTACCACCGCCTTGACAACCGCAGCCTATGCCCGAACAAATCAGGAAGGCGCGTGCATGGATTAACGAGATTCCCACTGTCCTTATCTAAAATTTTACGCAATACTGCCGCGACGGAACCGAACAGGCGCTCGGAGACCCGTACGTGAACCGTCCCCGATACTTACGCAGGAAAGACCAGCTCGGAGCTTTAACAAGCACCAGAGCCATAGACAGATAGTCTACATTTCAAAATGTCCATATACTTACGCAGGAAAGACCAGCTCAGCAGATCGCGTTCGGATCCGTTCAGAGAAGGATCGAGATGCCGAGCGCGGGTAAACGGCGGGACTAACTACCACCGCCTTGACAACCGCAGCCTATGCCCGAACATATCAGGAAGGCGCGTGCATGGATTAACGAGATTCCCACTGTCCTTATCTAAAATTTTACGCAATACTGCCGCGACGGAACCGAACAGGCGCTCGGAGACCCGTACGTGAACCGTTCCCGATACTTACGCAGGAAAGACCAGCTCGGAGCTTTAACAAGCACCAGAGCCATAGACAGATAGTCTACATTTCAAAATGTCCATATACTTACGCAGGAAAGACCAGCTCAGCAGATCGCGTTCGGATCCGTTCAGAGAAGGATCGAGATGCCGAGCGCGGGTAAACGGCGGGACTAACTACCACCAACTTGACAACCGCAGCCTATGCCCGAACATATCAGGAAGGCGCGTGCATGGATTAACGAGATTCCCACTGTCCTTATCTAAAATTTTACGCAATACGGCCGCGACGGAACCGAACAGGCGCTCGGAGACCCGTACGTGAACCGTCCCCGATACTTACGCAGGAAAGACCAGCTCGGAGCTTTAACAAGCACCAGAGCCATAGACAGATAGTCTACATTTCAAAATGTCCATATACTTACGCAGGAAAGACCAGCTCAGACCTTTAACAAGCACCAGAGCCATAGACTCATGGTCTACATTTCAAAATGTCCCTAACTAAGATCGCGTTCGGATCCGTTCAGAGAAGGATCGAGATGCCGAGCGCGGGTAAACGGCGGGACTAACTACCACCACCTTGACAACCGCAGCCTATGCCCGAACATATCAGGAAGGCGCGTGCATGGATTAACGAGATTCCCACTGTCCTTATCTAAAATTTTACGCAATACGGCCGCGACGGAACCGAACAGGCGCTCGGAGACCCGTACGTGAACCGTCCCCGATACTTACGCAGGAAAGACCAGCTCGGAGCTTTAACAAGCACCAGAGCCATAGACAGATAGTCTACATTTCAAAATGTCCATATACTTACGCAGGAAAGACCAGCTCAGCAGATCGCGTTCGGATCCGTTCAGAGAAGGATCGAGATGCCGAGCGCGGGTAAACGGCGGGACTAACTACCACCACCTTGACAACCGCAGCCTATGCCCGAACATATCAGGAAGGCGCGTGCATGGATTAACGAGATTCCCACTGTCCTTATCTAAAATTTTACGCAATACGGCCGCGACGGAACCGAACAGGCGCTCGGAGACCCGTACGTGAACCGTCCCCGATACTTACGCAGGAAAGACCAGCTCGGAGCTTTAACAAGCACCAGAGCCATAGACAGATAGTCTACATTTCAAAATGTCCATATACTTACGCAGGAAAGACCAGCTCAGCAGATCGCGTTCGGATCCGTTCAGAGAAGGATCGAGATGCCGAGCGCGGGTAAACGGCGGGACTAACTACCACCACCTTGACAACCGCAGCCTATGCCCGAACATATCAGGAAGGCGCGTGCATGGATTAACGAGATTCCCACTGTCCTTATCTAAAATTTTACGCAATACGGCCGCGACGGAACCGAACAGGCGCTCGGAGACCCGTACGTGAACCGTCCCCGATACTTACGCAGGAAAGACCAGCTCGGAGCTTTAACAAGCACCAGAGCCATAGACAGATAGTCTACATTTCAAAATGTCCATATACTTACGCAGGAAAGACCAGCTCAGACCTTTAACAAGCACCAGAGCCATAGACTCATGGTCTACATTTCAAAATGTCCCTAACTAAGATCGCGTTCGGATCCGTTCAGAGAAGGATCGAGATGCCGAGCGCGGGTAAACGGCGGGACTAACTACCACCACCTTGACAACCGCAGCCTATGCCCGAACATATCAGGAAGGCGCGTGCATGGATTAACGAGATTCCCACTGTCCTTATCTAAAATTTTACGTAATACGGCCGCGACGGAACCGAACAGGCGCTCGGAGACCCGTACGTGAACCGTCCCCGATACTTACGCAGGAAAGACCAGCTCGGAGCTTTAACAAGCACCAGAGCCATAGACAGATAGTCTACATTTCAAAATGTCCATATACTTACGCAGGAAAGACCAGCTCAGACCTTTAACAAGCACCTGAGCCATAGACTCATGGTCTACATTTCAAAATGTCCCTAACTAAGATCGCGTTCGGATCCGTTCAGAGAAGGATCGAGATGCCGAGCGCGGGTAAACGGCGGGACTAACTACCACCACCTTGACAACCGCAGCCTATGCCCGAACATATCAGGAAGGCGCGTGCATGGATTAACGAGATTCCCACTGTCCTTATCTAAAATTTTACGCAATACGGCCGCGACGGAACCGAACAGGCGCTCGGAGACCCGTACGTGAACCGTCCCCGATACTTACGCAGGAAAGACCAGCTCGGAGCTTTAACAAGCACCAGAGCCATAGACAGATAGTCTACATTTCAAAATGTCCATATACTTACGTAGGAAAGACCAGCTCAGACCTTTAACAAGCACCAGAGCCATAGACTCATGGTCTACAATTCAAAATGTCCCTAACTAAGATCGCGTTCGGATCCGTTCAGAGAAGGATCGAGATGCCGAGCGCGGGTAAACGGCGGGACTAACTACCACCACCTTGACAACCGCAGCCTATGCCCGAACATATCAGGAAGGCGCGTGCATGGATTAACGAGATTCCCACTGTCCTTATCTAAAATTTTACGCAATACTGCCGCGACGGAACCGAACAGGCGCTCGGAGACCCGTACGTGAACCGTTCCCGATACTTACGCAGGAAAGACCAGCTCGGAGCTTTAACAAGCACCAGAGCCATAGACAGATAGTCTACATTTCAAAATGTCCATATACTTACGCAGGAAAGACCAGCTCAGACCTTTAACAAGCACCAGAGCCATAGACTCATGGTCTACATTTCAAAATGTCCCTAACTAAGATCGCGTTCGGATCCGTTCAGAGAAGGATCGAGATGCCGAGCGCGGGTAAACGGCGGGACTAACTACCACCACCTTGACAACCGCAGCCTATGCCCGAACATATCAGGAAGGCGCGTGCATGGATTAACGAGATTCCCACTGTCCTTATCTAAAATTTTACGCAATACGGCCGCGACGGAACCGAACAGGCGCTCGGAGACCCGTACGTGAACCGTCCCCGATACTTACGCAGGAAAGACCAGCTCGGAGCTTTAACAAGCACCAGAGCCATAGACAGATAGTCTACATTTCAAAATGTCCATATACTTACGTAGGAAAGACCAGCTCAGACCTTTAACAAGCACCAGAGCCATAGACTCATGGTCTACAATTCAAAATGTCCCTAACTAAGATCGCGTTCGGATCCGTTCAGAGAAGGATCGAGATGCCGAGCGCGGGTAAACGGCGGGACTAACTACCACCACCTTGACAACCGCAGCCTATGCCCGAACATATCAGGAAGGCGCGTGCATGGATTAACGAGATTCCCACTGTCCTTATCTAAAATTTTACGCAATACGGCCGCGACGGAACCGAACAGGCGCTCGGAGACCCGTACGTGAACCGTCCCCGATACTTACGCAGGAAAGACCAGCTCGGAGCTTTAACAAGCACCAGAGCCATAGACAGATAGTCTACATTTCAAAATGTCCATATACTTACGTAGGAAAGACCAGCTCAGACCTTTAACAAGCACCAGAGCCATAGACTCATGGTCTACAATTCAAAATGTCCCTAACTAAGATCGCGTTCGGATCCGTTCAGAGAAGGATCGAGATGCCGAGCGCGGGTAAACGGCGGGACTAACTACCACCACCTTGACAACCGCAGCCTATGCCCGAACATATCAGGAAGGCGCGTGCATGGATTAACGAGATTCCCACTGTCCTTATCTAAAATTTTACGTAATACGGCCGCGACGGAACCGAACAGGCGCTCGGAGACCCGTACGTGAACCGTCCCCGATACTTACGCAGGAAAGACCAGCTCGGAGCTTTAACAAGCACCAGAGCCATAGACAGATAGTCTACATTTCAAAATGTCCATATACTTACGCAGGAAAGACCAGCTCAGCAGATCGCGTTCGGATCCGTTCAGAGAAGGATCGAGATGCCGAGCGCGGGTAAACGGCGGGACTAACTACCACCAACTTGACAACCGCAGCCTATGCCCGAACATATCAGGAAGGCGCGTGCATGGATTAACGAGATTCCCACTGTCCTTATCTAAAATTTTACGCAATACGGCCGCGACGGAACCGAACAGGCGCTCGGAGACCCGTACGTGAACCGTCCCCGATACTTACGCAGGAAAGACCAGCTCGGAGCTTTAACAAGCACCAGAGCCATAGACAGATAGTCTACATTTCAAAATGTCCATATACTTACGCAGGAAAGACCAGCTCAGACCTTTAACAAGCACCAGAGCCATAGACTCATGGTCTACATTTCAAAATGTCCCTAACTAAGATCGCGTTCGGATCCGTTCAGAGAAGGATCGAGATGCCGAGCGCGGGTAAACGGCGGGACTAACTACCACCACCTTGACAACCGCAGCCTATGCCCGAACATATCAGGAAGGCGCGTGCATGGATTAACGAGATTCCCACTGTCCTTATCTAAAATTTTACGCAATACGGCCGCGACGGAACCGAACAGGCGCTCGGAGACCCGTACGTGAACCGTCCCCGATACTTACGCAGGAAAGACCAGCTCGGAGCTTTAACAAGCACCAGAGCCATAGACAGATAGTCTACATTTCAAAATGTCCATATACTTACGCAGGAAAGACCAGCTCAGCAGATCGCGTTCGGATCCGTTCAGAGAAGGATCGAGATGCCGAGCGCGGGTAAACGGCGGGACTAACTACCACCACCTTGACAACCGCAGCCTATGCCCGAACATATCAGGAAGGCGCGTGCATGGATTAACGAGATTCCCACTGTCCTTATCTAAAATTTTACGCAATACGGCCGCGACGGAACCGAACAGGCGCTCGGAGACCCGTACGTGAACCGTCCCCGATACTTACGCAGGAAAGACCAGCTCGGAGCTTTAACAAGCACCAGAGCCATAGACAGATAGTCTACATTTCAAAATGTCCATATACTTACGTAGGAAAGACCAGCTCAGACCTTTAACAAGCACCAGAGCCATAGACTCATGGTCTACAATTCAAAATGTCCCTAACTAAGATCGCGTTCGGATCCGTTCAGAGAAGGATCGAGATGCCGAGCGCGGGTAAACGGCGGGACTAACTACCACCACCTTGACAACCGCAGCCTATGCCCGAACATATCAGGAAGGCGCGTGCATGGATTAACGAGATTCCCACTGTCCTTATCTAAAATTTTACGCAATACGGCCGCGACGGAACCGAACAGGCGCTCGGAGACCCGTACGTGAACCGTCCCCGATACTTACGCAGGAAAGACCAGCTCGGAGCTTTAACAAGCACCAGAGCCATAGACAGATAGTCTACATTTCAAAATGTCCATATACTTACGCAGGAAAGACCAGCTCAGCAGATCGCGTTCGGATCCGTTCAGAGAAGGATCGAGATGCCGAGCGCGGGTAAACGGCGGGACTAACTACCACCACCTTGACAACCGCAGCCTATGCCCGAACATATCAGGAAGGCGCGTGCATGGATTAACGAGATTCCCACTGTCCTTATCTAAAATTTTACGCAATACGGCCGCGACGGAACCGAACAGGCGCTCGGAGACCCGTACGTGAACCGTCCCCGATACTTACGCAGGAAAGACCAGCTCGGAGCTTTAACAAGCACCAGAGCCATAGACAGATAGTCTACATTTCAAAATGTCCATATACTTACGCAGGAAAGACCAGCTCGGAGCTTTAACAAGCACCAGAGCCATAGACTCATGGTCTACATTTCAAAATGTCCCTAACTAAGATCGCGTTCGGATCCGTTCAGAGAAGGATCGAGATGCCGAGCGCGGGTAAACGGCGGGACTAACTACCACCACCTTGACAACCGCAGCCTATGCCCGAACATATCAGGAAGGCGCGTGCATGGATTAACGAGATTCCCACTGTCCTTATCTAAAATTTTACGTAATACGGCCGCGACGGAACCGAACAGGCGCTCGGAGACCCGTACGTGAACCGTCCCCGATACTTACGCAGGAAAGACCAGCTCGGAGCTTTAACAAGCACCAGAGCCATAGACAGATAGTCTACATTTCAAAATGTCCATATACTTACGCAGGAAAGACCAGCTCAGACCTTTAACAAGCACCAGAGCCATAGACTCATGGTCTACATTTCAAAATGTCCCTAACTAAGATCGCGTTCGGATCCGTTCAGAGAAGGATCGAGATGCCGAGCGCGGGTAAACGGCGGGACTAACTACCACCACCTTGACAACCGCAGCCTATGCCCGAACATATCAGGAAGGCGCGTGCATGGATTAACGAGATTCCCACTGTCCTTATCTAAAATTTTACGCAATACGGCCGCGACGGAACCGAACAGGCGCTCGGAGACCCGTACGTGAACCGTCCCCGATACTTACGCAGGAAAGACCAGCTCGGAGCTTTAACAAGCACCAGAGCCATAGACAGATAGTCTACATTTCAAAATGTCCATATACTTACGTAGGAAAGACCAGCTCAGACCTTTAACAAGCACCAGAGCCATAGACTCATGGTCTACAATTCAAAATGTCCCTAACTAAGATCGCGTTCGGATCCGTTCAGAGAAGGATCGAGATGCCGAGCGCGGGTAAACGGCGGGACTAACTACCACCACCTTGACAACCGCAGCCTATGCCCGAACATATCAGGAAGGCGCGTGCATGGATTAACGAGATTCCCACTGTCCTTATCTAAAATTTTACGCAATACTGCCGCGACGGAACCGAACAGGCGCTCGGAGACCCGTACGTGAACCGTTCCCGATACTTACGCAGGAAAGACCAGCTCGGAGCTTTAACAAGCACCAGAGCCATAGACAGATAGTCTACATTTCAAAATGTCCATATACTTACGCAGGAAAGACCAGCTCAGACCTTTAACAAGCACCAGAGCCATAGACTCATGGTCTACATTTCAAAATGTCCCTAACTAAGATCGCGTTCGGATCCGTTCAGAGAAGGATCGAGATGCCGAGCGCGGGTAAACGGCGGGACTAACTACCACCACCTTGACAACCGCAGCCTATGCCCGAACATATCAGGAAGGCGCGTGCATGGATTAACGAGATTCCCACTGTCCTTATCTAAAATTTTACGCAATACGGCCGCGACGGAACCGAACAGGCGCTCGGAGACCCGTACGTGAACCGTCCCCGATACTTACGCAGGAAAGACCAGCTCGGAGCTTTAACAAGCACCAGAGCCATAGACAGATAGTCTACATTTCAAAATGTCCATATACTTACGTAGGAAAGACCAGCTCAGACCTTTAACAAGCACCAGAGCCATAGACTCATGGTCTACAATTCAAAATGTCCCTAACTAAGATCGCGTTCGGATCCGTTCAGAGAAGGATCGAGATGCCGAGCGCGGGTAAACGGCGGGACTAACTACCACCACCTTGACAACCGCAGCCTATGCCCGAACATATCAGGAAGGCGCGTGCATGGATTAACGAGATTCCCACTGTCCTTATCTAAAATTTTACGCAATACTGCCACGACGGAACCGAACAGGCGCTCGGAGACCCGTACGTGAACCGTTCCCGATACTTACGCAGGAAAGACCAGCTCGGAGCTTTAACAAGCACCAGAGCCATAGACAGATAGTCTACATTTCAAAATGTCCATATACTTACGCAGGAAAGACCAGCTCAGCTAAGATCGCGTTCGGATCCGTTCAGAGAAGGATCGAGATGCCGAGCGCGGGTAAACGGCGGGACTAACTACCACCACCTTGACAACCGCAGCCTATGCCCGAACATATCAGGAAGGCGCGTGCATGGATTAACGAGATTCCCACTGTCCTTATCTAAAATTTTACGTAATACGGCCGCGACGGAACCGAACAGGCGCTCGGAGACCCGTACGTGAACCGTCCCCGATACTTACGCAGGAAAGACCAGCTCGGAGCTTTAACAAGCACCAGAGCCATAGACAGATAGTCTACATTTCAAAATGTCCATATACTTACGCAGGAAAGACCAGCTCAGACCTTTAACAAGCACCAGAGCCATAGACTCATGGTCTACATTTCAAAATGTCCCTAACTAAGATCGCGTTCGGATCCGTTCAGAGAAGGATCGAGATGCCGAGCGCGGGTAAACGGCGGGACTAACTACCACCACCTTGACAACCGCAGCCTATGCCCGAACATATCAGGAAGGCGCGTGCATGGATTAACGAGATTCCCACTGTCCTTATCTAAAATTTTACGCAATACTGCCGCGACGGAACCGAACAGGCGCTCGGAGACCCGTACGTGAACCGTCCCCGATACTTACGCAGGAAAGACCAGCTCGGAGCTTTAACAAGCACCAGAGCCATAGACAGATAGTCTACATTTCAAAATGTCCATATACTTACGCAGGAAAGACCAGCTCAGACCTTTAACAAGCACCAGAGCCATAGACTCATGGTCTACATTTCAAAATGTCCCTAACTAAGATCGCGTTCGGATCCGTTCAGAGAAGGATCGAGATGCCGAGCGCGGGTAAACGGCGGGACTAACTACCACCACCTTGACAACCGCAGCCTATGCCCGAACATATCAGGAAGGCGCGTGCATGGATTAACGAGATTCCCACTGTCCTTATCTAAAATTTTACGCAATACGGCCGCGACGGAACCGAACAGGCGCTCGGAGACCCGTACGTGAACCGTCCCCGATACTTACGCAGGAAAGACCAGCTCGGAGCTTTAACAAGCACCAGAGCCATAGACAGATAGTCTACATTTCAAAATGTCCATATACTTACGCAGGAAAGACCAGCTCAGACCTTTAACAAGCACCAGAGCCATAGACTCATGGTCTACAATTCAAAATGTCCCTAACTAAGATCGCGTTCGGATCCGTTCAGAGAAGGATCGAGATGCCGAGCGCGGGTAAACGGCGGGACTAACTACCACCACCTTGACAACCGCAGCCTATGCCCGAACATATCAGGAAGGCGCGTGCATGGATTAACGAGATTCCCACTGTCCTTATCTAAAATTTTACGCAATACTGCCGCGACGGAACCGAACAGGCGCTCGGAGACCCGTACGTGAACCGTTCCCGATACTTACGCAGGAAAGACCAGCTCGGAGCTTTAACAAGCACCAGAGCCATAGACAGATAGTCTACATTTCAAAATGTCCATATACTTACGCAGGAAAGACCAGCTCAGACCTTTAACAAGCACCAGAGCCATAGACTCATGGTCTACATTTCAAAATGTCCCTAACTAAGATCGCGTTCGGATCCGTTCAGAGAAGGATCGAGATGCCGAGCGCGGGTAAACGGCGGGACTAACTACCACCACCTTGACAACCGCAGCCTATGCCCGAACATATCAGGAAGGCGCGTGCATGGATTAACGAGATTCCCACTGTCCTTATCTAAAATTTTACGTAATACGGCCGCGACGGAACCGAACAGGCGCTCGGAGACCCGTACGTGAACCGTCCCCGATACTTACGCAGGAAAGACCAGCTCGGAGCTTTAACAAGCACCAGAGCCATAGACAGATAGTCTACATTTCAAAATGTCCATATACTTACGCAGGAAAGACCAGCTCAGACCTTTAACAAGCACCTGAGCCATAGACTCATGGTCTACATTTCAAAATGTCCCTAACTAAGATCGCGTTCGGATCCGTTCAGAGAAGGATCGAGATGCCGAGCGCGGGTAAACGGCGGGACTAACTACCACCACCTTGACAACCGCAGCCTATGCCCGAACATATCAGGAAGGCGCGTGCATGGATTAACGAGATTCCCACTGTCCTTATCTAAAATTTTACGCAATACTGCCGCGACGGAACCGAACAGGCGCTCGGAGACCCGTACGTGAACCGTCCCCGATACTTACGCAGGAAAGACCAGCTCGGAGCTTTAACAAGCACCAGAGCCATAGACAGATAGTCTACATTTCAAAATGTCCATATACTTACGCAGGAAAGACCAGCTCAGCAGATCGCGTTCGGATCCGTTCAGAGAAGGATCGAGATGCCGAGCGCGGGTAAACGGCGGGACTAACTACCACCACCTTGACAACCGCAGCCTATGCCCGAACATATCAGGAAGGCGCGTGCATGGATTAACGAGATTCCCACTGTCCTTATCTAAAATTTTACGCAATACTGCCGCGACGGAACCGAACAGGCGCTCGGAGACCCGTACGTGAACCGTCCCCGATACTTACGCAGGAAAGACCAGCTCGGAGTTTTAACAAGCACCAGAGCCATAGACAGATAGTCTACATTTCAAAATGTCCATATACTTACGCAGGAAAGACCAGCTCAGCAGATCGCGTTCGCATCCGTTCAGAGAAGGATCGAGATGCCGAGCGCGGGTAAACGGCGGGACTAACTACCACCGCCTTGACAACCGCAGCCTATGCCCGAACATATCAGGAAGGCGCGTGCATGGATTAACGAGATTCCTACTGCCCCCCTAACTTCTCTCCGCTTGGGGAGTAGGACTTGCTAGGACTACTGTTTCAGCGATAGTCCTAATCATAGAGAAAGACAAATAATGCTCATCTTGTAGTGTGGAAAATTGGCAAACTCATAGTAGCAATGGTCCCAGGGTGCTTTGTCCATTCCACCACTCGGACACGGCCAGTTCCGTCAACTCTGCCAAGACTCCCTAACCTAAAACATTAAAAATCATAACTAGACTATTGATATTCCGATGGGAGGATGATTGGCATTAGGAATGATTGAACAATATGAAACACAATCACGAAGTTACTGCACCGTCCTACGGGGTCGCTATCTCAATAGACCTCATACCTTGCAAATCAAACATATAAGTCATCTAACTAATAAACTTCGAGCAGATAAGTCTAATATAAACAAATGTAGTATTCAACATATCCGAAAGTACTTAAGCAAAGGTAGAATCCTGGCCTGTTGGCGTTCGGTCATCAAGTGCAGAGGAACCGCAGGTTGATGTGGATAGCTTCGGACATGTGATTTCCAGATTGATCACGGTCGGCTCTACCAGTTCTGTCAGGGGAACTGGACACGGATAACCTAAAAAATACAAAAAATGTAAATACACCGCTGGTATCTTAATTGGAAGGTGACTAGCAACAAAATAAAATGAAATAAAAGTGGTTAAACAATATCAAAACATATCTACGGCGTCAAATTCACCCTGAAATAATACGAAATATTCATACAAAAGTACAATCTAGTGACACAGATGGTGTCCGACATAACCTCCAAGTGGTGCGAGGGGGTAAAACAAACAAGTCACAGGTCGACAAATCACATAAGATCGGTCTAATCCATAAGAAAACCTAAAAACACAACAATAACAAAATAAAATAAACAAAACGTTTAAACAGAACGAAGACATAACCTCCAATGCGTGTACGTCAATTCTAATGAATGAGAGACGAAAACAATATCCAACGACATAAAGTAGAGAAAGAAATCAGGCGGCGCGCGCCATCTAGCGAGAACCAAGACAATCAAAGAATAGGATTTTCAAATATAGAGAAGCGTAAAATTGTCAAGAATATCATTAAAAATCTTTGAAAATTGTATTATATTATATTCTATTCTATTCTAAATTAATGATATAAATAGAATATGATATAAAATATCCTTAGCTAAGCATCAGAATTCACCCACAGTCGAAACAAAGGAAGAGATATATTCACATCAAGGAAGGCTCTTCGAAACAATCTAACCTAAATTGCAATAACAACAATAAGTAACCTATGATAAATCACTAGATTAACAAACATATACATACATAAACGGCACTCTCACCTAGATTTCAAACTTACTCAAAAATGCTAATTATATAAGGCAATACAGGTCATCACGGATAATCCTCAAAGGAAGTGCACATCCGAGAGGATGTCAAGGGGCAAGTCAGTAACTGTGTATAACCGCAGCAACTCGGAATAAGCGAAAGATTGTTGCATGGAATATATAAACATCTTCAAACTAACATCCGGTCAAATCTCTCAATGTCATTTAGTTGCTCACTAAAAGCAACAATATCATTCAATTACCTTAAAGGTAACCATACGAAGTAACTAATTGGTACCCTATAGTCAATAAATAGACACTTACTGTATAAACTACCCTAATGAAAAGAAATACATGGGTTGACTGTCATGCATGGCCTTCCTACGGAGACAGTCATCGTACCAATGCATCCAAGTGGGGTGTTGGTCCAACAGTAAGGACATGATCATTAAACTAAAAATTCACAATATAGAATTAGTAGGTAGTGAATCGGATCGACAATTATAAATAATAAACGCATATATAGCTGGAGACCACCAAATCCAGTCGCAACAATAAATGACAGTCTATCATAACTCGTCGCACAATTATGTTCCATAGTAATCTCCAAACGATGACACGGCACTAATAGTCGGTCCGAAACGATAAATTAAAGCAACTTTCATCTCATTTTCAATTGATCACATCAAATTCTAAGAACAAATAACATAACCTCATAAATACAGCTGACATGTACCGGTTCGATATACAGAAATCCTAATCTTTGCAAATCCGATCATAACAATTAGGAAATAATTAATGAAATGAATGAGAAATTAGAAAGATACGATATCGATACAATAAAATGGATATTGTTCAATACTCTCATTAAGAAGAGACTGCATGCACGAAGATTCAGAGAAAGGTATTGTCAAAAGTATTGCGATCTATAAAATATCGTCGTAACTCTGTCGTATATCACAAAACCTCTCAAAATTAAAACTTATGCCTGTTATTTTACTACTTAAGCTAAAATAATAAAATTCTCTTTTTCAGCTGTCTTGGTGGTCCTGAAAAGGACCGATATTTGATGATAAAATAGGTTACATTCGTTTTATTTAGTTTTGCTATCTGTCTTTTTAGGTAACAATACAGCTTGGATATTTGGCAGAACGCCGCCCTGGGCTATAGTAACTCCGGATAGGAGTTTGTTCAATTCTTCGTCGTTTCTGATGGCCAATTGCAAATGCCTAGGGATAATCCTGGTTTTCTTGTTATCTCTAGCGGCGTTACCCGCCAATTCGAGAACCTCGGCTGCCAGATATTCCATTACGGCAGCTAAGTAGACGGGAGCACCGGCCCCTACGCGTTCGGCATAATTCCCTTTCCTTAAAAGTCTGTGAATACGACCGACAGGGAATTGTAATCCCGCTCGGTTAGAACGAGACTTCGCCTTTCCCTTCACTTTTCCGCCTTTACCACGTCCGGACATTTTACTATCGATTGCTTCTAGAACTCGCTCGCCTTAGAGTTGAAATCTGTACTAAAACTGTCAACATACTAGCAACGAATTTTGTTCGTAAGCCGAACGCATGATCTCGTACGCGACCAATGAAAGGCTAACTCAGATAATAGGCGGGGCTTAGGAGTGTATTTAAGGAGCCTATAAATTCTAAGGATTCCTGAAATTTGTTTTAGTCTAGTACTTTTCGTGGTTCCTTTAATATCGTAATATTTATTTCGAAATGCCTCCGAAAACAAGCGGTAAGGCGGCCAAAAAGGCCGGTAAGGCTCAGAAAAATATCTCCAAAAGTGACAAGAAAAAGAAACGCAAGAGGAAGGAAAGCTACGCGATCTACATTTACAAAGTTTTAAAGCAAGTTCATCCCGATACGGGTATCTCCAGCAAGGCCATGTCGATCATGAATTCTTTCGTGAACGATATATTCGAAAGGATAGCCGCCGAAGCGTCCCGTCTCGCTCATTACAATAAAAGATCTACTATCACAAGCAGAGAAATCCAAACTGCCGTGCGATTATTGCTGCCCGGTGAATTGGCTAAGCACGCCGTTAGTGAAGGTACCAAAGCCGTCACTAAATATACCAGTTCTAAGTAAACCATAAGCCTTGAATATCATAAAGGAGAAAACGGTTCTTTTCAGAGCCACAATTTAGATAAATAAAAAAAGAAATAATCTTAAAAAAATTAATTTTATATATTATACAGCTGTAGTATCCAATATTGAAATACAAATTTTGTTATCAACAGTATATTATTATTCTTTGGTTATTAGTGATTACATTATTTTTTCTTTAGTTTTTAAAAACAATGCGTATAAGTACACCGACTGTTATTAATTACTAACATGTAGTCGAATATAACTCTGAGATAAAAATCCATAACTCTTTTAGTGGTTTATATAAATATCGATAAAAGAATATTAATTGAATTATCTTCTTTTTCTTTGATTAAATTTAGGTGGTTCTGAAAAGAACCGTTTTTTTTTTGTTGCAAAATACGAATATAAGTAGAGTATTATAAATGATAGAAAATAAAGTTTAGGCACGTTCGCCTCTGATACGTCTGGCTAGCTGAATATCCTTGGGCATGATGGTTACTCGCTTTGCATGTATCGCACATAAATTAGTATCCTCAAAAAGGCCAACTAAATAAGCTTCGCTGGCCTCTTGTAAAGCCATTACCGCCGAACTTTGAAAACGTAAATCGGTCTTGAAATCTTGAGCGATTTCGCGAACCAATCGTTGAAAAGGTAATTTCCTAATCAATAATTCGGTGCTCTTTTGATAACGACGAATCTCCCGCAAAGCGACCGTCCCAGGTCGGTAGCGATGTGGTTTCTTAACGCCACCGGTAGCTGGAGCGCTTTTCCTGGCCGCTTTGGTAGCCAATTGTTTCCTAGGAGCTTTACCTCCTGTTGATTTTCGCGCAGTTTGCTTGGTACGAGCCATATTTTTAAAATAGAGGTAATGAGAAAAATTAACAAACGCAAACGACGGCGACCCCTTTCGGACTGATTCGGTCATAAAATCAGAGAGTCCTTTTTATAACATGTTATCTAATCTGATTGGTCCGTTTTGTGCCAGTGGGCGGAACTCAATCCTAAGTCTACAAAACCGGGCTGATTGAATGTAATCGACAACAGTTGTCCGTAGCACTCGTGTTGTGAGCGCGCTACTTATTCGAGATCATTTATTTTTTTTGTATTAGGTTCGATAAAAGATGACCGGCAGAGGTAAAGGTGGTAAAGGTTTGGGAAAAGGAGGAGCCAAGCGGCATCGTAAAGTGCTTCGTGATAATATCCAAGGTATTACGAAGCCCGCCATTAGAAGATTGGCTAGACGAGGCGGCGTAAAACGTATATCTGGTCTGATTTACGAAGAGACCAGAGGTGTTTTAAAAGTGTTTTTGGAAAACGTCATCAGAGATGCCGTTACATATACCGAACACGCCAAAAGAAAAACCGTTACCGCAATGGATGTAGTATACGCCTTGAAACGTCAAGGACGTACATTATACGGGTTTGGAGGTTAAGTCACATTTTATTCGCGAACTAACGTGAAATGTGACCCTCAAAATTAATTTTAGAAAAATTAAACAACGGTTCTTTTCAGAACCACAAATTTATCGATATTTAAAAAACGGAAGCTCTATTAGGATTTAAGGATAATCTTTCAATCATTACAATCATCATAATTTTATTTAAAATAATAATTTAAGTATAACTGGCCCTAATTATTTGAGGGTTTGGATTCCAAAACTCTATACTTAATAAATAGACCGCCCCTTAAATTCATCGTTAATTACATAGATTATATACAAGGCGCGATGTTATAATACGGTTCGATTTTACTAAAGGAGAACCGCTAGAAATAAATCCTTCATATTATTTCGACTTAATTGTTGTTTAATAAAACGATAATTATTGGTATTGGAATGTCTCTTAATTTATCTTACACACCCAAAAAACAATCTTTAAAGTACTTAAACTGTTTATTAGAATATTTTAAATAATTAGTAAGTGCAAGTCATAATATGAGTTTTAATTTTAAGTTCTTTTTTTGTTTTATTATTTTGGTGGTCCTGAAAAGGACCGATAGTTAAAAGGTTTTTGTACGACACAAAAACCCTAAGGCTCATGTAACTTATTTGGTTTTACTATCTGTTTTTTTCGGTAACAATACGGCCTGGATGTTTGGTAGAACGCCGCCCTGGGCTATAGTAACACCGGAGAGGAGTTTGTTCAGTTCTTCGTCATTTCTGATGGCCAATTGTAAATGCCTAGGGATAATCCTTGTTTTCTTGTTGTCTCTAGCGGCGTTACCTGCCAACTCGAGAACTTCGGCCGCCAAATATTCCATTACGGCAGCTAAGTAGACGGGAGCACCGGCCCCTACGCGTTCGGCATAATTTCCTTTCCTTAAAAGCCGGTGAATACGGCCAACAGGAAATTGTAATCCCGCTCGGTTGGAACGAGATTTCGCCTTTCCCTTCACTTTTCCACCCTTACCACGTCCAGACATTGTATTGCTAACTTTTTTAAACTAAAAATAACCGAAAAACTAATGGCGACAACGCTCACGTCCTTTCGACAACGAATGAACAACTGGCAGTGAACTGTCCAGCGAATAGCTTTTATTCGGCAACTTCTCAAAACACTAGTACGTTTCCTACTCGACCAATCAGAGCTTTCTACGACATAACGCCAAGAATGGGCGGAGCTTAGAAGTGTAGCGTCATTTATCAAATAATTAAACGACTATAGGTATATTTCGGTTTAGTCTTTTATCTTTTGCTGTATGGGTAGGTCGCGAATCTCATTCGTTTAAAATGCCACCGAAGACAAGCGGTAAAGCGGCAAAAAAGGCTGGAAAAGCCCAGAAAAACATTTCTAAGAGCGATAAGAAAAAGAAGCGTAGGAGGAAGGAAAGCTACGCGATTTACATATACAAAGTTTTAAAGCAGGTTCATCCCGATACGGGTATTTCCAGCAAGGCCATGTCGATTATGAATTCTTTCGTGAACGATATATTCGAAAGGATAGCCGCCGAAGCGTCGCGCCTCGCCCATTACAATAAAAGATCGACCATCACGAGCAGAGAAATCCAAACCGCCGTTAGGTTATTGTTACCCGGTGAATTGGCTAAGCATGCCGTTAGCGAAGGTACCAAAGCTGTCACTAAATATACCAGTTCTAAGTAAACGAAATATATTATTTTGAAGGTGATCATAATAATATGAAGGGTGGAAAACGGCTCTTTTCAGAGCCCCAAAATGTTTAAAGAAGAAAAAAAGAAATAAACTATTGTTAAGAAGATAGGATATATACGAAGTCAAATAAATTAAAATATAGTAATCGTTCATAAAAATGTTAAAATATCCAGAAAAAAATATTTTATTTTATATATTCATTCCTTTACGGTAACATAATAACAGTATATGTGATACCCCTTTCTTATCGTGATATAAACTTCAAGTCAATCCAGCAGGTGTTCACACCTTATTACTAAGGATTCCTCAATATTCACAATATATTTGTGAGCATAATATTCTAAATTCAATTCACAAATATTATAACTAAAGCGTCATATAAACGGAAAAAATATCAATGTCTCTTTTTTCTAATAGAAGTTGGTGGTTCTGAGAAGAACCTTTTTTTTTCATATAAATACAAAAAACGACCTTAATATAGGACAGCCGTAGCATTTATGCACGTTCGCCTCTAATGCGTCTGGCTAATTGAATGTCCTTAGGCATGATAGTTACTCGTTTAGCATGGAT
>NW_027473150.1:0-49891 GCF_030347505.1 Rhynchophorus ferrugineus
AAGGTGTAAATTATCGATAGTCCATATCTCGGAAACTATAAGAGATAATGCAATTTGGCAACCGGCAATGTAATTAGCATGCCGAATATTACTCGGAATCTGAATTGGAACGAAATCGCCAATAGATAAGACCATTTTACAATTTGGGCCCAAGTTAGAAGCAGAGCCTAAGGTGTAAATTATCGATAGTCCATATCTCGGAAACTATAAGAGATAATGCAATTTGGCAACCGGCAATGTAATTAGCATGCCGAATATTACTTGGAATGTGAATTGGAACGAAATCGCCAATAGATAAGACCATTTTACAATTTGGGCCCAAGTTAGAAGCAGAGCCTAAGGTGTAAATTATCGATAGTCCATATCTCGGAAACTATAAGAGATAATGCAATTTGGCAACCGGCAATGTAATTAGCATGCCGAATATTACTTGGAATGTGAATTGGAACGAAATCGCCAATAGATAAGACCATTTTACAATTTGGGCCCAAGTTAGAAGCAGAGCCTAAGGTGTAAATTATTGATAGTCCATATCTCGGAAACTATAAGAGATAATGCAATTTCGCAACCGGCAATGTAATTAGCATGCCGAATATCACTTGGAATGTGAATTGGGACGAAATCGCCAATAGATAAGACCATTTTACAATTTGGGCCCAAGTTAGAAGCAGAGCCTAAGGTGTAAATTATCGATAGTCCATATCTCGGAAACTATAAGAGATAATGCAATTTCGCAACCGGCAATGTAATTAGCATGCCGAATATTACTTGGAATGTGAATTGGAACGAAATCGCCAATAGATAAGACCATTTTACAATTTGGGCCCAAGTTAGAAGCAGAGCCTAAGGTGTAAATTATCGATAGTCCATATCTCGGAAACTATAAGAGATAATGCAATTTGGCAACCGGCAATGTAATTAGCATGCCGAATATTACTTGGAATGTGAATTGGAACGAAATCGCCAATAGATAAGACCATTTTACAATTTGGGCCCAAGTTAGAAGCAGAGCCAAAGGTGTAAATTATCGATAGTCCATATCTCGGAAACTATAAGAGATAATGCAATTTGGCAACCGGCAATGTAATTAGCATGCCGAATATTACTTGGAATGTGAATTGCAACTAAATCGCCAATAGATAAGACCATTTTACAATTTGGGCCCAAGTTAGAAGCAGAGCCTAAGGTGTAAATTATCGATAGTCCATATCTCGGAAACTATAAGAGATAATGCAATTTGGCAACCGGCAATGTAATTAGCATGCCGAATATTATTTGGAATGTGAATTGGAACGAAATCGCCAATAGATAAGACCATTTTACAATTTGGGCCCAAGTTAGAAGCAGAGCCTAAGGTGTAAATTATCGATAGTCCATTATCGGAAACTATAAGAGATAATGCAATTTGGCAACCGGCAATGTAATTAGCATGCCGAATATTACTTGGAATGTGAATTGGAACGAAATCGCCAATAGATAAGACCATTTTACAATTTGGGCCCAAGTTAGAAGCAGAGCCTAAGGTGTAAATTATCGATAGTCCATATCTCGGAAACTATAAGAGATAATGCAATTTGGCAACCGGCAATGTAATTAGCATGCCGAATATTACTTAGAATGTGAATTGGAACGAAATCGCCAATAGATAAGACCATTTTACAATTTGGGCCCAAGTTAGAAGCAGAGCCTAAGGTGTAAATTATCGATAGTCCATATCTCGGAAACTATAAGAGATAATGCAATTTGGCAACCGGCAATGTAATTAGCATGCCGAATATTACTTGGAATGTGAATTGGAACGAAATCGCCAATAGATAAGACCATTTTACAATTTGGGCCCAAGTTAGAAGCAGAGCCTAAGGTGTAAATTATTGATAGTCCACATCTCGGAAACTATAAGAGATAATGCAATTTCGCAACCGGCAATGAAATTAGCATGCCGAATATCACTTGGAATGTGAATTGGGACGAAATCGCCAATAGATAAGACCATTTTACAGTTTGGGCCCAAGTTAGAAGCAGAGCCTAAGGTGTAAATTATCGATAGTCCATATCTCGGAAACTATAAGAGATAATGCAATTTGGCAACCGGTAATGTAATTAACATGCCGAATATTACTTGGAATGTGAATTGGAACGAAATCGCCAATAGATAAGACCATTTTACAATTTGGGCCCAAGTTAGAAGCAGAGCCTAAGGTGTAAATTATCGATAGTCCATATCTCGGAAACTATAAGAGATAATGCAATTTGGCAACCGGCAATGTAATTAGCATGCCGAATATTACTTGGAATGTGAATTGGAACGAAATCGCCAATAGATAAGACCATTTTACAATTTGGGCCCAAGTTAGAAGCAGAGCCTATGGTGTAAATTATCGATAGTCCATATCTCGGAAACTATAAGAGATAATGCAATTTGGCAACCGGCAATGTAATTAGCATGCCGAATATTACTTGGAATGTGAATTGGAACGAAATCGCCAATAGATAAGACCATTTTACAATTTGGGCCCAAGTTAGAAGCAGAGCCTAAGGTGTAAATAATTGATAGTCCACATCTCGGAAACTATAAGAGATAATGCAATTTCGCAACCGGCAATGTAATTAGCATGCCGAATATCACTTGGAATGTGAATTGGGACGAAATCGCCAATAGATAAGACCATTTTACAATTTGGGCCCAAGTTAGAAGCAGAGCCTAAGGTGTAAATTATCGATAGTCCATATCTCGGAAACTATAAGAGATAATGCAATTTGGCAACCGGTAATGTAATTAACATGCCGAATATTACTTGGAATGTGAATTGGAACGAAATCGCCAATAGATAAGACCATTTTACAATTTGGGCCCAAGTTAGAAGCAGAGCCTAAGGTGTAAATTATCGATAGTCCATATCTCGGAAACTATAAGAGATAATGCAATTTGGCAACCGGCAATGTAATTAGCATGCCGAATATTACTTGGAATGTGAATTGGAACGAAATCGCCAATAGATAAGACCATTTTACAATTTGGGCCCAAGTTAGAAGCAGAGCCTATGGTGTAAATTATCGATAGTCCATATCTCGGAAACTATAAGAGATAATGCAATTTGGCAACCGGCAATGTAATTAGCATGCCGAATATTACTTGGAATGTGAATTGGAACGAAATCGCCAATAGATAAGACCATTTTACAATTTGGGCCCAAGTTAGAAGCAGAGCCTAAGGTGTAAATTATCGATAGTCCATATCTCGGAAACTATAAGAGATAATGCAATTTGGCAACCGGCAATGTAATTAGCATGCCGAATATTACTTGGAATGTGAATTGGAACGAAATCGCCAATAGATAAGACCATTTTACAATTTGGGCCCAAGTTAAAAGCAGAGCCTAAGGTGTAAATTATCGACAGTCCATATCTCGGAAACTATAAGAGATAATGCAATTTGGCAACCGGCAATGTAATTAGCATGCCGAATATTACTTGGAATGTGAATTGGAACGAAATCGCCAATAGATAAGACCATTTTACAATTTGGGCCCAAATTAGAAGCAGGGCCTAAGGTGTAAATTATTGATAGTCCATATCTCGGAAACTATAAGAGATAATGCAATTTCGCAACCGGCAATGTAATTAGCATGCCGAATATCACTTGGAATGTGAATTGGGACGAAATCGCCAATAGATAAGACCATTTTACAATTTGGGCCCAAGTTAGAAGCAGAGCCTAAGGTGTAAATTATCGATAGTCCATATCTCGGAAACTATAAGAGATAATGCAATTTGGCAACCGGCAATGTAATTAGCATGCCGAATATTACTTGGAATGTGAATTGGAACGAAATCGCCAATAGATAAGACCATTTTACAATTTGGGCCCAAGTTAGAAGCAGAGCCTAAGGTGTAAATTATCGATAGTCCATACCTCGGAAACTATAAGAGATAATGCAATTTGGCAACCGGCAATGTAATTAGCATGCCGAATATTACTTGGAATGTGAATTGGAACGAAATCGCCAATAGGTAAGACCATTTTACAATTTGGGCCCAAGTTAGAAGCAGAGCCTGAGGTGTAAATTATCGATAGTCCATATCTCGGAAACTATAAGAGATAATGCAATTTGGCAACCGGCAATGTAATTAGCATGCCGAATATTACTTGGAATGTGAATTGGAACGAAATCGCCAATAGATAAGGCCATTTTACAATTTGGGCCCAAGTTAGAAGCAGAGCCTAAGGTGTAAATTATTGATAGTCCATATCTCGGAAACTATAAGAGATAATGCAATTTCGCAACCGGCAATGTAATTAGCATGCCGAATATCACTTGGAATGTGAATTGGGACGAAATCGCCAATAGATAAGACCATTTTACAATTTGGGCCCAAGTTAGAAGCAGAGCCTAAGGTGTAAATTATCGATAGTCCATATCTCGGAAACTATAAGAGATAATGCAATATGGCAACCGGCAATGTAATTAGCATGCCGAATATTACTTGGAATGTGAATTGGAACGAAATCGCCAATAGATAAGACCATTTTACAATTTGGGCCCAAGTTAGAAGCAGAGCCTAAGGTGTAAATTATCGATAGTCCATATCTCGGAAACTATAAGAGATAATGCAATTTGGCAACCGGCAATGTAATTAGCATGCCGAATATTACTTGGAATGTGAATTGGAACGAAATCGCCAATAGATAAGACCATTTTACAATTTGGGCCCAAGTTAGAAGCAGAGCCTAAGGTGTAAATTATCGATAGTCCATATCTCGGAAACTATAAGAGATAATGCAATTTCGCAACCGGCAATGTAATTAGCATGCCGAATATTACTTGGAGTGTGAATTGGAACGAAATCGCCAATAGATAAGACCATTTTACAATTTGGGCCCAAGTTAGAAGCAGAGCCTAAGGTGTAAATTATCGATAGTCCATATCTCGGAAACTATAAGAGATAATTCAATTTGGCAACCGGCAATGTAATTAGCATGCCGAATATTACTTGGAATGTGAATTGGAACGAAATCGCCAATAGATAAGACCATTTTACAATTTGGGCCCAAGTTAGAAGCAGAGCCTAAGGTGTAAATTATCGATAGTCCATATCTCGGAAACTATAAGAGATAATGCAATTTGGCAACCGGCAATGTAATTAGCATGCCGAATATTACTTGGAATGTGAATTGGAACGAAATCGCCAATAGATAAGGCCATTTTACAATTTGGGCCCAAGTTAGAAGCAGAGCCTAAGGTGTAAATTATTGATAGTCCATATCTCGGAAACTATAAGAGATAATGCAATTTCGCAACCGGCAATGTAATTAGCATGTCGAATATCACTTGGAATGTGAATTGGGACGAAATCGCCAATAGATAAGACCATTTTACAATTTGGGCCCAAGTTAGAAGCAGAGCCTAAGGTGTAAATTATCGATAGTCCATATCTCGGAAACTATAAGAGATAATGCAATTTGGCAACCGGCAATGTAATTAGCATGCCGAATATTACTTGGAATGTGAATTGGAACGAAATCGCCAATAGATAAGACCATTTTACAATTTGGGCCCAAGTTAGAAGCAGAGCCTAAGGTGTAAATTATCGATAGTCCATATCTCCGAAACTATAAGAGATAATGCAATTTCGCAACCGGCAATGTAATTAGCATGCCGAATATTACTTGGAGTGTGAATTGGAACGAAATCGCCAATAGATAAGACCATTTTACAATTTGGGCCCAAGTTAGAAGCAGAGCATAAGGTGTACATTATCGATAGTCCATATCTCGGAAACTATAAGAGATAATGCAATTTGGCAACCGGCAATGTAATTAGCATGCCGAATATTACTTGGAATGTGAATTGGAACGAAATCGCCAATAGATAAGACCATTTTACAATTTGGGCCCAAGTTAGAAGCAGAGCCTAAGGTGTAAATTATCGATAGTCCATATCTCGGAAACTATAAGAGATAATGCAATTTGGCAACCGGCAATGTAATTAGCATGCCGAATATTACTTGGAATGTGAATTGGAACGAAATCACCAATAGATAAGACCATTTTACAATTTGGGCCCAAGATAGAAGCAGAGCCTAAGGTGTAAATTATCGATAGTCCATATCTCGGAAACTATAAGAGATAATGCAATTTGGCAACCGGCAATGTAATTAGCATGCCGAATATTCCTTGGAATGTGAATTGGAACGAAATCGCCAATAGAGAAGACCATTTTACAATTTGGGCACAAGTTAGAAGCAGAGCCTAAGGTGTAAATTATCGATAGTCCATATCTCGGAAACTATAAGAGATAATGCAATTTGGCAACCGGCAATGTAATTAGCATGCCGAATATTACTTGGAATGTGAATTGGAACGAAATCGCCAATAGATAAGACCATTTTACAATTTGGGCCCAAGTTAGAAGCAGAGGCTAAGGTGTAAATTATCGATAGTCCATATCTCGGAAACTATAAGAGATAATGCAATTTGGCAACCGGCAATGTAATTAGCATGCCGAATATTACTTGGAATGTGAATTGGAACGAAATCGCCAATAGATAAGACCATTTTACAATTTGGGCCCAAGTTAGAAGCAGAGCCTAAGGTGTAAATTATCGATAGTCCATATCTCGGAAACTATAAGAGATAATGCAATTTGGCAACCGGCAATGTAATTAGCATGCCGAATATTACTTGGAATGTGAATTGGAACGAAATCGCCAATAGGTAAGACCATTTTACAATTTGGGCCCAAGTTAGAAGCAGAGCCTAAGGTGTAAATTATCGATAGTCCATATCTCGGAAACTATAAGAGATAATGCAATTTGGCAACCGGCAATGTAATTAGCATGCCGAATATTACTTGGAATGTGAATTGGAACGAAATCGCCAATAGATAAGGCCATTTTACAATTTGGGCCCAAGTTAGAAGCAGAGCCTAAGGTGTAAATTATTGATAGTCCATATCTCGGAAACTATAAGAGATAATGCAATTTCGCAACCGGCAATGTAATTAGCATGCCGAATATCACTTGGAATGTGAATTGGGACGAAATCGCCAATAGATAAGACCATTTTACAATTTGGGCCCAAGTTAGAAGCAGAGCCTAAGGTGTAAATTATCGATAGTCCATATCTCGGAAACTATAAGAGATAATGCAATTTGGCAACCGGCAATGTAATTAGCATGCCGAATATTACTTGGAATGTGAATTGGAACGAAATCGCCAATAGATAAGACCATTTTACAATTTGGGCCCAAGTTAGAAGCAGAGCCTATGGTGTAAATTATCGATAGTCCATATCTCGGAAACTATAAGAGATAATTCAATTTGGCAACCGGCAATGTAATTAGCATGCCGAATATTACTTGGAATGTGAATTGGAACGAAATCGCCAATAGATAAGGCCATTTTACAATTTGGGCCCAAGTTAGAAGCAGAGCCTAAGGTGTAAATTATTGATAGTCCATATCTCGGAAACTATAAGAGATAATGCAATTTCGCAACCGGCAATGTAATTAGCATGCCGAATATCACTTGGAATGTGAATTGGGACGAAATCGCCAATAGATAAGACCATTTTACAATTTGGGCTCAAGTTAGAAGCAGAGCCTAAGGTGTAAATTATCGATAGTCCATATCTCGGAAACTATAAGAGATAATGCAATTTGGCAACCGGTAATGTAATTAGCATGCCGAATATTACTTGGAATGTGAATTGGAACGAAATCGCCAATAGATAAGACCATTTTACAATTTGGGCCCAAGTTAGAAGCAGAGCCTAAGGTGTAAATTATCGATAGTCCATATCTCGGAAACTATAAGAGATAATGCAATTTGGCAACCGGCAATGTAATTAGCATGCCGAATATTACTTGGAATGTGAATTGGAACGAAATCGCCAATAGATAAGACCATTTTACAATTTGGGCCCAAGTTAGAAGCAGAGCCTAAGGTGTAAATTATCGATAGTCCATATCTCGGAAACTATAAGAGATAATGCAATTTGGCAACCGGCAATGTAATTAGCATGCCGAATATTACTTGGAATGTGAATTGGAACGAAATCGCTAATAGATAAGACCATTTTACAATTTGGGCCCAAGTTAGAAGCAGAGCCTAAGGTGTAAATTATTGATAGTCCATATCTCGGAAACTATAAGAGATAATGCAATTTCGCAACCGGCAATATAATTAGCATGCCGAATATCACTTGGAATGTGAATTGGGACGAAATCGCCAATAGATAAGACCATTTTACAATTTGGGCCCAAGTTAGAAGCAGAGCCTAAGGTGTAAATTATCGATAGTCCATATCTCGGAAACTATAAGAGATAATGCAATTTGGCAACCGGCAATGTAATTAGCATGCCGAATATTACTTGGAAAGTGAATTGGAACGAAATAGCCAATAGATAAGACCATTTTACAATTTGGGCCCAAGTTAGAAGCAGAGCCTAAGGTGTAAATTATCGATAGTCCATATCTCGGAAACCATAAGAGATAATGCAATTTGGCAACCGGCAATGTAATTAGCATGCCGAATATTACTTGGAATGTGAATTGGAACGAAATCGCCAATAGATAAGACCATTTTACAATTTGGGCCCAAGTTAGAAGCAGAGCCTAAGGTGTATATTATCGATAGTCCATATCTCGGAAACTATAAGAGATAATGCAATTTGGCAAGCGGCAATGTAATTAGCATGCCGAATATTACTTGGAATGTGAATTGGAACGAAATCGCCAATAGATAAGACCATTTTACAATTTGGGCCCAAGTTAGAAGCAGAGCCTAAGGTGTAAATTATCGATAGTCCATATCTCGGAAACTATAAGAGATAATGCAATTTGGCAACCGGCAATGTAATTAGCATGCCGAATATTACTTGGAATGTGAATTGGAACGAAATCGCCAATAGATAAGACCATTTTACAATTTGGGCCCAAGTTAGAAGCAGAGCCTAAGGTGTAAATTATCGATAGTCCATATCCCGGAAACTATAAGAGATAATGCAATTTCGCAACCGGCAATGTAATTAGCATGCCGAATATTACTTGGAGTGTGAATTGGAACGAAATCGCCAATAGATAAGACCATTTTACAATTTGTTCCCAAGTTAGAAGCAGAGACTAAGGTGTAAATTATCGATAGTCCATATCTCGGAAACTATAAGAGATAATGCAATTTGGCAACCGGCAATGTAATTAGCATGCCGAATATTACTTGGAATGTGAATTGGAACGAAATCGCCAATAGATAAGACCATTTTACAATTTGGGCCCAAGTTAGAAGCAGAGCCTAAGGTGTAAATTATCGATAGTCCATATCTCGGAAACTATAAGAGATAATGCAATATGGCAACCGGCAATGTAATTAGCATGCCGAATATTACTTGGAATGTGAATTGGAACGAAATCGCCAATAGATAAGACCATTTTACAATTTGGGCCCAAGTTAGACGCAGAGCCTAAGGTGTAAATTATCGATAGTCCATATCTCGGAAACTATAAGAGATAATACAATTTGGCAACCGGCAATGTAATTAGCATGCCGAATATTACTTGGAATGTGAATTGCAACTAAATCGCCAATAGATAAGACCATTTTACAATTTGGGCCCAAGTTAGAAGCAGAGCCTAAGGTGTAAATTATCGATAGTCCATATCTCGGAAACTATAAGAGATAATGCAATTTGGCAACCGGCAATGTAATTAGCATGCCGAATATTACTTGGAATGTGAATTGGAACGAAATCGCCAATAGATAAGACCATTTTACAATTTGGGCCCAAGTTAGAAGCAGAGCCTAAGGTGTAAATTATCGATAGTCCATATCTCGGAAACTATAAGAGATAATGCAATTTCGCAACCGGCAATGTAATTAGCATGCCGAATATCACTTGGAATGTGAATTGGGACGAAATCGCCAATAGATAAGACCATTTTACAATTTGGGCCCAAGTTAGAAGCAGAGCCTAAGGTGTAAATTATCGATAGTCCATATCTCGGAAACTATAAGAGATAATGCAATTTGGCAACCGGCAATGTAATTAGCATGCCGAATATTACTTGGAATGTGAATTGGAACGAAATCGCCAATAGATAAGACCATTTTACAATTTGGGCCCAAGTTAGAAGCAGAGCCTAAGGTGTAAATTATCGATAGTCCATATCTCGGAAACTATAAGAGATAATGCAATTTGGCAACCGGCAATGTAATTAGCATGCCGAATATTACTTGGAATGTGAATTGGAACGAAATCGCCAATAGATAAGACCATTTTACAATTTGGGCCCAAGTTAGAAGCAGAGCCTAAGGTGTAAATTATTGATAGTCCATATCTCGGAAACTATAAGAGATAATGCAATTTGGCAACCGGCAATGTAATTAGCATGCCGAATATTACTTGGAATGTGAATTGGAACGAAATCGCCAATAGATAAGACCATTTTACAATTTGGGCCCAAGTTAGAAGCAGAGCCTAAGGTGTAAATTATCGATAGTCCATATCTCGGAAACTATAAGAGATAATTCAATTTGGCAACCGGCAATGTAATTAGCATGCCGAATATTACTTGGAATGTGAACTGGAACGAAATCGCCAATAGATAAGACCATTTTACAATTTGGGCCCAAGTTAGAAGCAGAGCCTAAGGTGTAAATTATCGATAGTCCATATCTCGGAAACTATAAGAGATAATGCAATTTGGCGACCGGCAATGTAATTAGCATGCCGAATATTACTTGGAATGTGAATTGGAACGAAATCGCCAATAGATAAGACCATTTTACAATTTGTGCCCAAGTTAGAAGCAGAGCCTAAGTTGTAAATTATTGATAGTCCATATCTCGGAAACTATAAGAGATAATGCAATTTCGCAACCGGCAATGTAATTAGCATGCCGAATATCACTTGGAATGTGAATTGGGACGAAATCGCCAATAGATAAGACCATTTTACAATTTGGGCCCAAGTTAGAAGCAGAGCCTAAGGTGTAAATTATCGATAGTCCATATCTCGGAAACTATAAGAGATAATGCAATTTGGCAACCGGCAATGTAATTAGCATGCCGAATATTACTTGGAATGTGAATTGGAACGAAATCGTCAATAGATAAGACCATTTTACAATTTGGGCCCAAGTTAGAAGCAGAGCCTAAGGTGTAAATTATCGATAGTCCATATCTCGGAAACTATAAGAGATAATGCAATTTCGCAACCGGCAATGTAATTAGCATGCCGAATATTACTTGGAGTGTGAATTGGAACGAAATCGCCAATAGATAAGACCATTTTACAATTTGGGCCCAAGTTAGAAGCAGAGCCTAAGGTGTAAATTATCGATAGTCCATATCTCGGAAACTATAAGAGATAATGCAATTTGGCAACCGGCAATGTAATTAGCATGCCGAATATTACTTGGAATGTGAATTGGAACGAAATCGCCAATAGATAAGACCATTTTACAATTTGGGCCCAAGTTAGAAGCAGAGCCTAAGGTGTAAATTATCGATAGTCCATATCTCGGAAACTATAAGAGATAATGCAATTTGGCAACCGGCAATGTAATTAGCATGCCGAATATTACTTGGAATGTGAATTGCAACTAAATCGCCAATAGATAAGACCATTTTACAATTTGGGCCCAAGTTAGAAGCAGAGCCTAAGGTGTAAATTATCGATAGTCCATATCTCGGAAACTATAAGAGATAATGCAATGTCGCAACCGGCAATGTAATTAGCATGCCGAATATTACTTGGAATGTGAATTGGAACGAAATCGCCAATAGATAAGACCATTTTACAATTTGGGCCCAAGTTAGAAGCAGAGCCTCAGGTGTAAATTATCGATAGTCCATATCTCGGAAACTATAAGAGATAATGCAATTTGGCAACCGGCAATGTAATTAGCATGCCGAATATTACTTGGAATGTGAATTGGAACGAAATCGCCAATAGATAAGACCATTTTACAATTTGGGCCCAAGTTAGAAGCAGAGCCTAAGGTGTAAATTATCGATAGTCCACATCTCGAAAACTATAAGAGATAATGCAATTTCGCAACCTGCAATGTAATTAGCATGCCGAATATTACTTGGAGTGTGAATTGGAACGAAATCGCCAATAGATAAGACCATTTTACAATTTGGGCCCAAGTTAGAAGCAGAGCCTAAGGTGTAAATTATCGATAGTCCATATCTCGGAAACTATAAGAGATAATGCAATTTGGCAACCGGCAATGTAATTAGCATGCCGAATATTACTTGGAATGTGAATTGGAACGAAATCGCCAATAGATAAGACCATTTTACAATTTGGGCCCAAGTTAGAAGCAGAGCCTAAGGTGTAAATTATCGATAGTCCATATCTCGGAAACTATAAGAGATAATGCAATTTGGCAACCGGCAATGTAATTAGCATGCCGAATATTACTTGGAATGTGAATTGGAACGAAATCGCCAATAGATAAGACCATTTTACAATTTGGGCCCAAGTTAGAAGCAGAGCCTAAGGTGTAAATTATCGATAGTCCATATCTCGGAAACTATAAGAGATAATGCAATTTGGCAACCGGCAATGTAATTAGCATGCCGAATATTACTTGGAATGTGAATTGCAACTAAATCGCCAATAGATAAGACCATTTTACAATTTGGGCCCAAGTTAGAAGCAGAGCCTAAGGTGTAAATTATCGATAGTCCATATCTCGGAAACTATAAGAGATAATGCAATTTGGCAACCGGCAATGTAATTAGCATGCCGAATATTACTTGGAATGTGAATTGGAACGAAATCGCCAATAGATAAGACCATTTTACAATTTGGGCCCAAGTTAGAAGCAGAGCCTAAGGTGTAAATTATCGATAGTCCATATCTCGGAAACTATAAGAGATAATGCAATTTGGCAACCGGCAATGTAATTAGCATGCCGAATATTACTTGGAATGTGAATTGGAACGAAATCGCCAATAGATAAGACCATTTTACAATTTGGGCCCAAGTTAGAAGCAGAGCCTAAGGTGTAAATTATCGATAGTCCATATCTCGGAAACTATAAGAGATAATGCAATTTGGCAACCGGCAATGTAATTAGCATGCCGAATATTACTTGGAATGTGAATTGCAACTAAATCGCCAATAGATAAGACCATTTTACAATTTGGGCCCAAGTTAGAAGCAGAGCCTAAGGTGTAAATTATCGATAGTCCATATCTCGGAAACTATAAGATATAATGCAATTTGGCAACCGGCAATGTAATTAGCATGCCGAATATTACTTGGAATGTGAATTGGAACGAAATCGCCAATAGATAAGACCATTTTACAATTCGGGCCCAAGTTAGAAGCAGAGCCTAAGGTGTAAATTATCGATAGTCCATATCTCGGAAACTATAAGAGATAATGCAATTTCGCAACCGGCAATGTAATTAGCATGCCGAATATCACTTGGAATGTGAATTGGGACGAAATCGCCAATAGATAAGACCATTTTACAATTTGGGCCCAAGTTAGAAGCAGAGCCTAAGGTGTAAATTATCGATAGTCCATATCTCGGAAACTATAAGAGATAATGCAATTTGGCAACCGGCAATGTAATTAGCATGCCGTATATTACTTGGAATGTGAATTGGAACGAAATCGCCAATAGATAAGACCATTTTACAATTTGGGCCCAAGTTAGAAGCAGAGCCTAAAGTGTAAATTATCGATAGTCCATATCTCGGAAACTATAAGAGATAATGCAATTTGGCAACCGGCAATGTAATTAGCATGCCGAATATTACTTGGAATGTGAATTGGAACGAAATCGCCAATAGGTAAGACCATTTTACAATTTGGGCCCAAGTTAGAAGCAGAGCCTAAGGTGTAAATTATCGATAGTCCATATCTCGGAAACTATAAGAGATAATTCAATTTGGCAACCGGCAATGTAATTAGCATGCCGAATATTACTTGGAATGTGAATTGGAACGAAATCGCCAATAGATAAGACCATTTTACAATTTGGGCCCAAGTTAGAAGCAGAGCCTAAGGTGTAAATTATCGATAGTTCATATCTCGGAAACTATAAGAGATAATGCAATTTGGCAACCGGCAATGTAATTAGCATGCCGAATATTACTTGGAATGTGAATTGGAACGAAATCGCCAATAGATAAGACCATTTTACAATTTGGGCCCAAGTTAGAAGCAGAGCCTAAGGTGTAAATTATCGATAGTTCATATCTCGGAAACTATAAGAGTTAATGCAATTTGGCAACCGGCAATGTAATTAGCATGCCGAATATTACTTGGAATGTGAATTGGAACGAAATCGCCAATAGATAAGACCATTTTACAATTTGGGCCCAAGTTAGAAGCAGAGCCTAAGGTGTAAATTATCGATAGTCCATATCTCGGAAACTATAAGAGATAATGCAATTTGGCAACCGGCAATGTAATTAGCATGCCGAATATTACTTGGAATGTGAATTGGAACGAAATCGCCAATAGATAAGACCATTTTACAATTTGGGCCCAAGTTAGAAGCAGAGCCTAAGGTGTAAATTATCGATAGTCCATATCTCGGAAACTATAAGAGATAATGCAATTTGGCAACCGGCAATGTAATTAGCATGCCGAATATTACTTGGAATGTGAATTGCAACTAAATCGCCAATAGATAAGACCATTTTACAATTTGGGCCCAAGTTAGAAGCAGAGCCTAAGGTGTAAATTATCGATAGTCCATATCTCGGAAACTATAAGAGATAATGCAATTTGGCAACCGGCAATGTAATTAGCATGCCGAATATTACTTGGAATGTGAATTGGAACGAAATCGCCAATAGATAAGACCATTTTACAATTTGGGCCCAAGTTAGAAGCAGAGCCTAAGGTGTAAATTATCGATAGTCCATATCTCGGAAACTATAAGAGATAATGCAATTTGGCAACCGGCAATGTAATTAGCATGCCGAATATTACTTGGAATGTGAATTGGAACGAAATCGCCAATAGATAAGACCATTTTACAATTTGGGCCCAAGTTAGAAGCAGAGCCTAAGGTGTAAATTATCGATAGTCCATATCTCGGAAACTATAAGAGATAATGCAATTTGGCAACCGGCAATGTAATTAGCATGCCGAATATTACTTGGAATGTGAATTGCAACTAAATCGCCAATAGATAAGACCATTTTACAATTTGGGCCCAAGTTAGAAGCAGAGCCTAAGGTGTAAATTATCGATAGTCCATATCTCGGAAACTATAAGATATAATGCAATTTGGCAACCGGCAATGTAATTAGCATGCCGAATATTACTTGGAATGTGAATTGGAACGAAATCGCCAATAGATAAGACCATTTTACAATTCGGGCCCAAGTTAGAAGCAGAGCCTAAGGTGTAAATTATCGATAGTCCATATCTCGGAAACTATAAGAGATAATGCAATTTCGCAACCGGCAATGTAATTAGCATGCCGAATATCACTTGGAATGTGAATTGGGACGAAATCGCCAATAGATAAGACCATTTTACAATTTGGGCCCAAGTTAGAAGCAGAGCCTAAGGTGTAAATTATCGATAGTCCATATCTCGGAAACTATAAGAGATAATGCAATTTGGCAACCGGCAATGTAATTAGCATGCCGTATATTACTTGGAATGTGAATTGGAACGAAATCGCCAATAGATAAGACCATTTTACAATTTGGGCCCAAGTTAGAAGCAGAGCCTAAGGTGTAAATTATCGATAGTCCATATCTCGGAAACTATAAGAGATAATGCAATTTGGCAACCGGCAATGTAATTAGCATGCCGAATATTACTTGGAATGTGAATTGGAACGAAATCGCCAATAGGTAAGACCATTTTACAATTTGGGCCCAAGTTAGAAGCAGAGCCTAAGGTGTAAATTATCGATAGTCCATATCTCGGAAACTATAAGAGATAATTCAATTTGGCAACCGGCAATGTAATTAGCATGCCGAATATTACTTGGAATGTGAATTGGAACGAAATCGCCAATAGATAAGACCATTTTACAATTTGGGCCCAAGTTAGAAGCAGAGCCTAAGGTGTAAATTATCGATAGTTCATATCTCGGAAACTATAAGAGATAATGCAATTTGGCAACCGGCAATGTAATTAGCATGCCGAATATTACTTGGAATGTGAATTGGAACGAAATCGCCAATAGATAAGACCATTTTACAATTTGGGCCCAAGTTAGAAGCAGAGCCTAAGGTGTAAATTATCGATAGTTCATATCTCGGAAACTATAAGAGTTAATGCAATTTGGCAACCGGCAATGTAATTAGCATGCCGAATATTACTTGGAATGTGAATTGGAACGAAATCGCCAATAGATAAGACCATTTTACAATTTGGGCCCAAGTTAGAAGCAGAGCCTAAGGTGTAAATTATCGATAGTCCATATCTCGGAAACTATAAGAGATAATGCAATTTGGCAACCGGCAATGTAATTAGCATGCCGAATATTACTTGGAATGTGAATTGGAACGAAATTGCCAATAGATAAGACCATTTTACAATTTGGGCCCAAGTTAGAAGCAGAGCCTAAGGTGTAAATTATCGATAGTCCATATCTCTGAAACTATAAGAGATAATGCAATTTCGCAACCGGCAATGTAATTAGCATGCCGAATATTACTTGGAATGTGAATTGGGACGAAATCGCCAATAGATAAGGCCATTTTACAATTTGGGCCCAAGTTAGAAGCAGAGCCTAAGGTGTAAATTATCGATAGTCCATATCTCGGAAACTATAAGAGATAATGCAATTTGGCAACCGGCAATGTAATTAGCATGCCGAATATTACTTGGAATGTGAATTGGAACGAAATCGTCAATAGATAAGACCATTTTACAATTTGGGCCCAAGTTAGAAGCAGAGCCTAAGGTGTAAATTATTGATAGTCCATATCTCGGAAACTATAAGAGATAATGCAATTTGGCAACCGGCAATGTAATTAGCATGCCGAATATTACTTGGAATGTGAATTGGAACGAAATCGCCAATAGATAAGACCATTTTACAATTTGGGCCCAAGTTAGAAGCAGAGCCTAAGGTGTAAATTATCGATAGTCCATATCTCGGAAACTATAAGAGATAATGCAATTTGGCAACCGGCAATGTAATTAGCATGCCGAATATTACTTGGAATGTGAATTGGAACGAAATCGCCAATAGATAAGACCATTTTACAATTTGGGCCCAAGTTAGAAGCAGAGCCTAAGGTGTAAATTATTAATAGTCCATATCTCGGAAACTATAAGAGATAATGCAATTTGGCAACCGGCAATGTAATTAGCATGCCGAATATTACTTGGAATGTGAATTGGAACGAAATCGCCAATAGATAAGACCATTTTACAATTTGGGCCCAAGTTAGAAGCAGAGCCTAAGGTGTAAATTATCGATAGTCCATATCTCGGAAACTATAAGAGATAATGCAATTTGGCAACCGGCAATGTAATTAGCATGCCGAATATTACTTGGAATGTGAATTGGAACGAAATAGCCAATAGGTAAGACCATTTTACAATTTGGTCCCAAGTTAGAAGCAGAGCCTAAGGTGTAAATTATCGATAGTCCATATCTCGGAAACTATAAGAGATAATTCAATTTGGCAACCGGTAATGTAATTAGCATGCCGAATATTACTTGGAATGTGAATTGGAACGAAATCGCCATAGATAAGACCATTTTACAATTTGGGCCCAAGTTAGAAGCAGAGCCTAAGGTGTAAATTATCGATAGTCCATATCTCGGAAACTATAAGAGATAATGCAATTTGGCAACCGGCAATGTAATTAGCATGCCGAATATTACTTGGAATGTGAATTGGAACGAAATCGCCAATAGATAAGATAATTTTACAATTTGGGCCCAAGTTAGAAGCAGAGCTTAAGGTGTAAATTATCGATAGTCCATATCTCGGAAACTATAAGAGATAATGCAATTTGGCAACCGGCAATGTAATTAGCATGCCGAATATTACTTGGAATGTGAATTGGAACGAAATCGCCAATAGATAAGACCATTTTACAATTTGGGCCCAAGTTAGAAGCAGAGCCTATAGTGTAAATTATCGATAGTCCATATCTCGGAAACTATAAGAGATAATGCAATTTGGCAACCGGCAATGTAATTAGCATGCCGAATATTACTTGGAATGTGAATTGGAACGAAATCGCCAATAGATAAGACCATTTTACAATTTGGGCCCAAGTTAGAAGCAGAGCCTAAGGTGTAAATTATCGATAGTCCATATCTCGGAAACTATAAGAGTTAATGCAATTTGGCAACCGGCAATGTAATTAACATGCCGAATATTACTTGGAATGTGAATTGGAACGAAATCGCCAATAGATAAGACCATTTTACAATTTGGGCCCAAGTTAGAAGCAGAGCCTAAGGTGTAAATTATCGATAGTCCATATCTCGGAAACTATAAGAGTTAATGCAATTTGGCAACCGGCAATGTAATTAGCATGCCGAATATTACTTGGAATGTGAATTGGAACGAAATCGCCAATAGATAAGACCATTTTACAATTTGGGCCCAAGTTAGAAGCAGAGCCTAAGGTGTAAATTATCGATAGTCCATATCTCGGAAACTATAAGAGATAATGCAATTTGGCAACCGGCAATGTAATTAGCATGCCGAATATTACTTGGAATGTGAATTGGAACGAAATCGCCAATAGATAAGACCATTTTACAATTTGGGCCCAAGTTAGAAGCAGAGCCTAAGGTGTAAATTATCGATAGTCCATATCTCGGAAACTATAAGAGTTAATGCAATTTGGCAACCGGCAATGTAATTAGCATGCCGAATATTACTTGGAATGTGAATTGGAACGAAATCGCCAATAGATAAGACCATTTTACAATTTGGGCCCAAGTTAGAAGCAGAGCCTAAGGTGTAAATTATCGATAGTCCATATCTCGGAAACTATAAGAGTTAATGCAATTTGGCAACCGGCAATGTAATTAGCATGCCGAATATTACTTGGAATGTGAATTGGAACGAAATCGCCAATAGATAAGACCATTTTACAATTTGGGCCCAAGTTAGAAGCAGAGCCTAAGGTGTAAATTATCGATAGTCCATATCTCGGAAACTATAAGAGATAATGCAATTTGGCAACCGGCAATGTAATTAGCATGCCGAATATTACTTGGAATGTGAATTGGAACGAAATCGCCAATAGATAAGACCATTTTACAATTTGGGCCCAAGTTAGAAGCAGAGCCTAAGGTGTAAATTATCGATAGTCCATATCTCGGAAACTATAAGAGATAATGCAATTTGGCAACCGGCAATGTAATTAGCATGCCGAATATTAATTGGAATGTGAATTGGAACGAAATCGCCAATAGATAAGACCATTTTACAATTTGGGCCCAAGTTAGAAGCAGAGCCTAAGGTGTAAATTATCGATAGTCCATATCTCGGAAACTATAAGAGATAATGCAATTTCGCAACCGGCAATGTAATTAGCATGCCGAATATTACTTGGAGTGTGAATTGAACGAAATCGCCAATGATAAGACCATTTTACAATTTGGGCCCAAGTTAGAAGCAGAGCCTAAGGTGTAAATTATCGATAGTCCATATCTCGGAAACTATAAGAGATAATGCAATTTGGCACCCGGCAATGTAATTAGCATGCCGAATATTACTTGGAATGTGAATTGGAACGAAATCGCCAATAGATAAGACCCTTTTACAATTTGGGCCCAAGTTAGAAGCAGAGCCTAAGGTGTAAATTATCGATAGTCCATATCTCGGAAACTATAAGAGATAATGCAATTTGGCAACCGGCAATGTAATTAGCATGCCGAATATTACTTGGAATGTGAATTGCAACTAAATCGCCAATAGATAAGACCATTTTACAATTTGGGCCCAAGTTAGAAGCAGAGCCTAAGGTGTAAATTAGCGATAGTCCATATCTCGGAAACTATAAGAGATAACGCAATTTGGCAACCGGCAATGTAATTAGCATGCCGAATATTACTTGGAATGTGAATTGGAACGAAATCGCCAATAGATAAGACCATTTTACAATTTGGGCCCAAGTTAGAAGCAGAGCCTAAGGTGTAAATTATCGATAGTCCATATCTCGGAAACTATAAGAGATAATGCAATTTCGCAACCGGCAATGTAATTAGCATGCCGAATATCACTTGGAATGTGAATTGGGACGAAATCGCCAATAGATAAGACCATTTTACAATTTGGGCCCAAGTTAGAAGCAGAGCCTAAGGTGTAAATTATCGATAGTCCATATCTCGGAAACTATAAGAGATAATGCAATTTGGCAACCGGCAATGTAATTAGCATGCCGAATATTACTTGGAATGTGAATTGGAACGAAATCGCCAATAGATAAGGCCATTTTACAATTTGGGCCCAAGTTAGAAGCAGAGCCTAAGGTGTAAATTATCGATAGTCCATATCTCGGAAACTATAAGAGATAATGCAATTTGGCAACCGGCAATGTAATTAGCATGCCGAATATTACTTGGAATGTGAATTGGAACGAAATCGCCAATAGGTAAGACCATTTTACAATTTGGGCCCAAGTTAGAAGCAGAGCCTAAGGTGTAAATTATCGATAGTCCATATCTCGGAAACTATAAGAGATAATTCAATTTGGCAACCGGCAATGTAATTAGCATGCCGAATATTACTTGGAATGTGAATTGGAACGAAATCGCCAATAGATAAGACCATTTTACAATTTGGGCCCAAGTTAGAAGCAGAGCCTAAGGTGTAAATTATCGATAGTCCATATCTCGGAAACTATAAGAGATAATGCAATTTGGCAACCGGCAATGTAATTAGCATGCCGAATATTACTTGGAATGTGAATTGGAACGAAATCGTCAATAGATAAGACCATTTTACAATTTGGGCCCAAGTTAGAAGCAGAGCCTAAGGTGTAAATTATTGATAGTCCATATCTCGGAAACTATAAGAGATAATGCAATTTGGCAACCGGCAATGTAATTACCATGCCGAATATTACTTGGAATGTGAATTGGAACGAAATCGCCAATAGATAAGACCATTTTACAATTTGGGCCCAAGTTAGAAGCAGAGCCTAAGGTGTAAATTATCGATAGTCCATATCTCGGAAACTATAATAGATAATGCAATTTGGCAACCGGCAATGTAATTAGCATGCCGAATATTACTTGGAATGTGAATTGGAACGAAATCGCCAATAGATAAGACCATTTTACAATTTGGGCCCAAGTTAGAAGCAGAGCCTAAGGTGTAAATTATCGATAGTCCATATCTCGGAAACTATAAGAGATAATGCAATTTCGCAACCGGCAATGTAATTAGCATGCCGAATATTACTTGGAGTGTGAATTGAACGAAATCGCCAATGATAAGACCATTTTACAATTTGGGCCCAAGTTAGAAGCAGAGCCTAAGGTGTAAATTATCGATAGTCCATATCTCGGAAACTATAAGAGATAATGCAATTTGGCAACCGGCAATGTAATTAGCATGCCGAATATTACTTGGAATGTGAATTGGAACGAAATCGCCAATAGATAAGACCCTTTTACAATTTGGGCCCAAGTTAGAAGCAGAGCCTAAGGTGTAAATTATCGATAGTCCATATCTCGGAAACTATAAGAGATAATGCAATTTGGCAACCGGCAATGTAATTAGCATGCCGAATATTACTTGGATTGTGAATTGCAACTAAATCGCCAATAGATAAGACCATTTTACAATTTGGGCCCAAGTTAGAAGCAGAGCCTAAGGTGTAAATTAGCGATAGTCCATATCTCGGAAACTATAAGAGATAACGCAATTTGGCAACCGGCAATGTAATTAGCATGCCGAATATTACTTGGAATGTGAATTGGAACGAAATCGCCAATAGATAAGACCATTTTACAATTTGGGCCCAAGTTAGAAGCAGAGCCTAAGGTGTAAATTATCGATAGTCCATATCTCGGAAACTATAAGAGATAATGCAATTTCGCAACCGGCAATGTAATTAGCATGCCGAATATCACTAGGAATGTGAATTGGGACGAAATCGCCAATAGATAAGACCATTTTACAATTTGGGCCCAAGTTAGAAGCAGAGCCTAAGGTGTAAATTATCGATAGTCCATATCTCGGAAACTATAAGAGATAATGCAATTTGGCAACCGGCAATGTAATTAGCATGCCGAATATTACTTGGAATGTGAATTGGAACGAAATCGCCAATAGATAAGGCCATTTTACAATTTGGGCCCAAGTTAGAAGCAGAGCCTAAGGTGTAAATTATCGATAGTCCATATCTCGGAAACTATAAGAGATAATGCAATTTGGCAACCGGCAATGTAATTAGCATGCCGAATATTACTTGGAATGTGAATTGGAACGAAATCGCCAATAGGTAAGACCATTTTACAATTTGGGCCCAAGTTAGAAGCAGAGCCTAAGGTGTAAATTATCGATAGTCCATATCTCGGAAACTATAAGAGATAATTCAATTTGGCAACCGGCAATGTAATTAGCATGCCGAATATTACTTGGAATGTGAATTGGAACGAAATCGCCAATAGATAAGACCATTTTACAATTTGGGCCCAAGTTAGAAGCAGAGCCTAAGGTGTAAATTATCGATAGTCCATATCTCGGAAACTATAAGAGATAATGCAATTTGGCAACCGGCAATGTAATTAGCATGCCGAATATTACTTGGAATGTGAATTGGAACGAAATCGCCAATAGATAAGACCATTTTACAATTTGGGCCCAAGTTAGAAGCAGAGCCTAAGGTGTAAATTATTGATAGTCCATATCTCGGAAACTATAAGAGATAATGCAATTTCGCAACCGGCAATGTAATTAGCATGCCGAATATCACTTGGAATGTGAATTGGGACGAAATCGCCAATAGATAAGACCATTTTACAATTTGGGCCCAAGTTAGAAGCAGAGCCTAAGGTGTAAATTATCGATAGTCCATATCTCGGAAACTATAAGAGATAATGCAATTTGGCAACCGGCAATGTAATTAGCATGCCGAATATTACTTGGAATGTGAATTGGAACGAAATCGCCAATAGATAAGACCATTTTACAATTTGGGCCCAAGTTAGAAGCAGAGCCTAAGGTGTAAATTATCGATAGTCCATATCTCGGAAACTATAAGAGATAATGCAATTTGGCAACCGGCAATGTAATTAGCATGCCGAATATTACTTGGAATGTGAATTGGAACGAAATCGCCAATAGATAAGACCATTTTACAATTTGGGCCCAAGTTAGAAGCAGAGCCTAAGGTGTAAATTATCGATAGTCCATATCTCGGAAACTATAAGAGATAATGCAATTTCGCAACCGGCAATGTAATTAGCATGCCGAATATTACTTGGAGTGTGAATTGGAACGAAATCGCCAATAGATAAGACCATTTTACAATTTGGGCCCAAGTTAGAAGCAGAGCCTAAGGTGTAAATTATCGATAGTCCATATCTCGGAAACTATAAGAGATAATGCAATTTGGCAACCGGCAATGTAATTAGCATGCCGAATATTACTTGGAATGTGAATTGGAACGAAATCGCCAATAGATAAGACCATTTTACAATTTGGGCCCAAGTTAGAAGCAGAGCCTAAGGTGTAAATTATCGATAGTCCATATCTCGGAAACTATAAGAGATAATGCAATTTGGCAACCGGCAATGTAATTAGCATGCCGAATATTACTTGGAATGTGAATTGGAACGAAATCGTCAATAGATAAGACCATTTTACAATTTGGGCCCAAGTTAGAAGCAGAGCCTAAGGTGTAAATTATTGATAGTCCATATCTCGGAAACTATAAGAGATAATGCAATTTGGCAACCGGCAATGTAATTAGCATGCCGAATATTACTTGGAATGTGAATTGGAACGAAATCGCCAATAGATAAGACCATTTTACAATTTGGGCCCAAGTTAGAAGCAGAGCCTAAGGTGTAAATTATCGATAGTCCATATCTCGGAAACTATAATAGATAATGCAATTTGGCAACCGGCAATGTAATTAGCATGCCGAATATTACTTGGAATGTGAATTGGAACGAAATCGCCAATAGATAAGACCATTTTACAATTTGGGCCCAAGTTAGAAGCAGAGCCTAAGGTGTAAATTATCGATAGTCCATATCTCGGAAACTATAAGAGATAATGCAATTTCGCAACCGGCAATGTAATTAGCATGCCGAATATTACTTGGAGTGTGAATTGAACGAAATCGCCAATGATAAGACCATTTTACAATTTGGGCCCAAGTTAGAAGCAGAGCCTAAGGTGTAAATTATCGATAGTCCATATCTCGGAAACTATAAGAGATAATGCAATTTGGCAATCGGCAACGTAATTAGCATGCCGAATATTACTTGGAATGTGAATTGGAACGAAATCGCCAATAGATAAGACCCTTTTACAATTTGGGCCCAAGTTAGAAGCAGAGCCTAAGGTGTAAATTATCGATAGTCCATATCTCGGAAACTATAAGAGATAATGCAATTTGGCAACCGGCAATGTAATTAGCATGCCGAATATTACTTGGATTGTGAATTGCAACTAAATCGCCAATAGATAAGACCATTTTACAATTTGGGCCCAAGTTAGAAGCAGAGCCTAAGGTGTAAATTAGCGATAGTCCATATCTCGGAAACTATAAGAGATAACGCAATTTGGCAACCGGCAATGTAATTAGCATGCCGAATATTACTTGGAATGTGAATTGGAACGAAATCGCCAATAGATAAGACCATTTTACAATTTGGGCCCAAGTTAGAAGCAGAGCCTAAGGTGTAAATTATCGATAGTCCATATCTCGGAAACTATAAGAGATAATGCAATTTCGCAACCGGCAATGTAATTAGCATGCCGAATATCACTAGGAATGTGAATTGGGACGAAATCGCCAATAGATAAGACCATTTTACAATTTGGGCCCAAGTTAGAAGCAGAGCCTAAGGTGTAAATTATCGATAGTCCATATCTCGGAAACTATAAGAGATAATGCAATTTGGCAACCGGCAATGTAATTAGCATGCCGAATATTACTTGGAATGTGAATTGGAACGAAATCGCCAATAGATAAGGCCATTTTACAATTTGGGCCCAAGTTAGAAGCAGAGCCTAAGGTGTAAATTATCGATAGTCCATATCTCGGAAACTATAAGAGATAATGCAATTTGGCAACCGGCAATGTAATTAGCATGCCGAATATTACTTGGAATGTGAATTGGAACGAAATCGCCAATAGGTAAGACCATTTTACAATTTGGGCCCAAGTTAGAAGCAGAGCCTAAGGTGTAAATTATCGATAGTCCATATCTCGGAAACTATAAGAGATAATTCAATTTGGCAACCGGCAATGTAATTAGCATGCCGAATATTACTTGGAATGTGAATTGGAACGAAATCGCCAATAGATAAGACCATTTTACAATTTGGGCCCAAGTTAGAAGCAGAGCCTAAGGTGTAAATTATCGATAGTCCATATCTCGGAAACTATAAGAGATAATGCAATTTGGCAACCGGCAATGTAATTAGCATGCCGAATATTACTTGGAATGTGAATTGGAACGAAATCGCCAATAGATAAGACCATTTTACAATTTGGGCCCAAGTTAGAAGCAGAGCCTAAGGTGTAAATTATTGATAGTCCATATCTCGGAAACTATAAGAGATAATGCAATTTCGCAACCGGCAATGTAATTAGCATGCCGAATATCACTTGGAATGTGAATTGGGACGAAATCGCCAATAGATAAGACCATTTTACAATTTGGGCCCAAGTTAGAAGCAGAGCCTAAGGTGTAAATTATCGATAGTCCATATCTCGGAAACTATAAGAGATAATGCAATTTGGCAACCGGCAATGTAATTAGCATGCCGAATATTACTTGGAATGTGAATTGGAACGAAATCGCCAATAGATAAGACCATTTTACAATTTGGGCCCAAGTTAGAAGCAGAGCCTAAGGTGTAAATTATCGATAGTCCATATCTCGGAAACTATAAGAGATAATGCAATTTGGCAACCGGCAATGTAATTAGCATGCCGAATATTACTTGGAATGTGAATTGGAACGAAATCGCCAATAGATAAGACCATTTTACAATTTGGGCCCAAGTTAGAAGCAGAGCCTAAGGTGTAAATTATCGATAGTCCATATCTCGGAAACTATAAGAGATAATGCAATTTCGCAACCGGCAATGTAATTAGCATGCCGAATATTATTTGGAGTGTGAATTGGAACGAAATCGCCAATAGATAAGACCATTTTACAATTTGGGCCCAAGTTAGAAGCAGAGCCTAAGGTGTAAATTATCGATAGTCCATATCTCGGAAACTATAAGAGATAATGCAATTTGGCAACCGGCAATGTAATTAGCATGCCGAATATTACTTGGAATGTGAATTGGAACGAAATCGCCAATAGATAAGACCATTTTACAATTTGGGCCCAAGTTAGAAGCAGAGCCTAAGGTGTAAATTATCGATAGTCCATATCTCGGAAACTATAAGAGATAATGCAATTTGGCAACCGGCAATGTAATTAGCATGCCGAATATTACTTGGAATGTGAATTGCAACTAAATCGCCAATAGATAAGACCATTTTACAATTTGGGCCCAAGTTAGAAGCAGAGCCTAAGGTGTAAATTATCGATAGTCCATATCTCGGAAACTATAAGAGATAATGCAATTTGGCAACCGGCAATGTAATTAGCATGCCGAATATTACTTGGAATGTGAATTGGAACGAAATCGCCAATAGATAAGACCATTTTACAATTTGGGCCCAAGTTAGAAGCAGAGCCTAAGGTGTAAATTATCGATAGTCCATATCTCGGAAACTATAAGAGATAATGCAATTTGGCAACCGGCAATGTAATTAGCATGCCGAATATTACTTGGAATGTGAATTGGAACGAAATCGCCAATAGATAAGACCATTTTACAATTTGGGCCCAAGTTAGAAGCAGAGCCTAAGGTGTAAATTATCGATAGTCCATATCTCGGAAACTATAAGTGATAATGCAATTTGGCAACCGGCAATGTAATTAGCATGCCGAATATTACTTGGAATGTGAATTGGAACGAAATCGCCAATAGATAAGACCATTTTACAATTTGGGCCCAAGTTAGAAGCAGAGCCTAAGGTGTAAATTATTGATAGTCCATATCTCGGAAACTATAAGAGATAATGCAATGTCGCAACCGGCAATGTAATTAGCATGCCGAATATCACTTGGAATGTGAATTGGGACGAAATCGCCAATAGATAAGACCATTTTACAATTTGGGCCCAAGTTAGAAGCAGAGCCTAAGGTGTAAATTATCGATAGTCCATATCTCGGAAACTATAAGAGATCATGCAATTTCGCAACCGGCAATGTAATTAGCATGCCGAATATTACTTGGAATGTGAATTGAAACGAAATCGCCAATAGATAAGACCATTTTACAATTTGGGCCCAAGTTAGAAGCAGAGCCTAAGGTGTAAATTATCGATAGTCCATATCTCGGAAACTATAAGAGATAATGCAATTTGGCAACCGGCAATGTAATTAGCATGCCGAATATTACTTGGAATGTGAATTGGAACGAAATCGCCAATAGATAAGACCATTTTACAATTTGGGCCCAAGTTAGAAGCAGAGCCTAAGGTGTAAATTATCGATAGTCCATATCTCGGAAACTATAAGAGATAATGCAATTTCGCAACCGGCAATGTAATTAGCATGCCGAATATTACTTGGAGTGTGAATTGGAACGAAATCGCCAATAGATAAGACCATTTTACAATTTGGGCCCAAGTTAGAAGCAGAGCCTAAGGTGTTAATTATCGATAGTCCATATCTCGGAAACTATAAGAGATAATGCAATTTGGCAACCGGCAATGTAATTAGCATGCCGAATATTACTTGGAATGTGAATTGGAACGAAATCGCCAATAGATAAGACCATTTTACAATTTGGGCCCAAGTTAGAAGCAGAGCCTAAGGTGTAAATTATCGATAGTCCATATCTCGGAAACTATAAGAGATAATGCAATTTGGCAACCGGCAATGTAATTAGCATGCCGAATATTACTTGGAATGTGAATTGGAACGAAATCGCCGATAGATAAGACCATTTTACAATTTGGGCCCAAGTTAGAAGCAGAGCCTAAGGTGTAAATTATCGATAGTCCATATCTCGGAAACTATAAGAGATAATGCAATTTGGCAACCGGCAATGTAATTAGCATGCCGAATATTACTTGGAATGTGAATTGCAACTAAATCGCCAATAGATAAGACCATTTTACAATTTGGGCCCAAGTTAGAAGCAGAGCCTAAGGTGTAAATTATCGATAGTCCATATCTCGGAAACTATAAGAGATAATGCAATTTGGCAACCGGCAATGTAATTAGCATGCCGAATACTACTTGGAATGTGAATTGGAACGAAATCGCCAATAGATAAGACCATTTTACAATTTGGGCCCAAGTTAGAAGCAGAGCCTAAGGTGTAAATTATCGATAGTCCATATCTCGGAAACTATAAGAGATAATGCAATTTGGCAACCGGCAATGTAATTAGCATGCCGAATATTACTTGGAATGTGAATTGGAACGAAATCGCCAATAGATAAGACCATTTTACAATTTGGGCCCAAGTTAGAAGCAGAGCCTAAGGTGTAAGTTATCGATAGTCCATATCTCGGAAACTATAAGATATAACGCAATTTGGCAACCGGCAATGTAATTAGCATGCCGAATATTACTTGGAATGTGAATTGGAACGAAATCGCCAATAGATAAGACCATTTTACAATTTGGGCCCAAGTTAGAAGCAGAGCCTAAGGTGTAAATTATCGATAGTCCATATCTCGGAAACTATAAGAGATAATGCAATTTGGCAACCGGCAATGTAATTAGCATGCCGAATATTACTTGGAATGTGAATTGCAACTAAATCGCCAATAGATAAGACCATTTTACAATTTGGGCCCAAGTTAGAAGCAGAGCCTAAGGTGTAAATTATCGATAGTCCATATCTCGGAAACTATAAGAGATAATGCAATTTGGCAACCGGCAATGTAATTAGCATGCCGAATATTACTTGGAATGTGAATTGGAACGAAATCGCCAATAGATAAGACCATTTTACAATTTGGGCCCAAGTTAGAAGCAGAGCCTAAGGTGTAAATTATTGATAGTCCATATCTCGGAAACTATAAGAGATAATGCAATGTCGCAACCGGCAATGTAATTAGCATGCCGAATATCACTTGGAATGTGAATTGGGACGAAATCGCCAATAGATAAGACCATTTTACAATTTGGGCCCAAGTTAGAAGCAGAGCCTAAGGTGTAAATTATCGATAGTCCATATCTCGGAAACTATAAGAGATCATGCAATTTCGCAACCGGCAATGTAATTAGCATGCCGAATATTACTTGGAATGTGAATTGAAACGAAATCGCCAATAGATAAGACCATTTTACAATTTGGGCCCAAGTTAGAAGCAGAGCCTAAGGTGTAAATTATCGATAGTCCATATCTCGGAAACTATAAGAGATAATGCAATTTGGCAACCGGCAATGTAATTAGCATGCCGAATATTACTTGGAATGTGAATTGGAACGAAATCGCCAATAGATAAGACCATTTTACAATTTGGGCCCAAGTTAGAAGCAGAGCCTAAGGTGTAAATTATCGATAGTCCATATCTCGGAAACTATAAGAGATAATGCAATTTCGCAACCGGCAATGTAATTAGCATGCCGAATATTACTTGGAGTGTGAATTGGAACGAAATCGCCAATAGATAAGACCATTTTACAATTTGGGCCCAAGTTAGAAGCAGAGCCTAAGGTGTTAATTATCGATAGTCCATATCTCGGAAACTATAAGAGATAATGCAATTTGGCAACCGGCAATGTAATTAGCATGCCGAATATTACTTGGAATGTGAATTGGAACGAAATCGCCAATAGATAAGACCATTTTACAATTTGGGCCCAAGTTAGAAGCAGAGCCTAAGGTGTAAATTATCGATAGTCCATATCTCGGAAACTATAAGAGATAATGCAATTTGGCAACCGGCAATGTAATTAGCATGCCGAATATTACTTGGAATGTGAATTGGAACGAAATCGCCGATAGATAAGACCATTTTACAATTTGGGCCCAAGTTAGAAGCAGAGCCTAAGGTGTAAATTATCGATAGTCCATATCTCGGAAACTATAAGAGATAATGCAATTTGGCAACCGGCAATGTAATTAGCATGCCGAATATTACTTGGAATGTGAATTGCAACTAAATCGCCAATAGATAAGACCATTTTACAATTTGGGCCCAAGTTAGAAGCAGAGCCTAAGGTGTAAATTATCGATAGTCCATATCTCGGAAACTATAAGAGATAATGCAATTTGGCAACCGGCAATGTAATTAGCATGCCGAATACTACTTGGAATGTGAATTGGAACGAAATCGCCAATAGATAAGACCATTTTACAATTTGGGCCCAAGTTAGAAGCAGAGCCTAAGGTGTAAATTATCGATAGTCCATATCTCGGAAACTATAAGAGATAATGCAATTTGGCAACCGGCAATGTAATTAGCATGCCGAATATTACTTGGAATGTGAATTGGAACGAAATCGCCAATAGATAAGACCATTTTACAATTTGGGCCCAAGTTAGAAGCAGAGCCTAAGGTGTAAGTTATCGATAGTCCATATCTCGGAAACTATAAGATATAACGCAATTTGGCAACCGGCAATGTAATTAGCATGCCGAATATTACTTGGAATGTGAATTGGAACGAAATCGCCAATAGATAAGACCATTTTACAATTTGGGCCCAAGTTAGAAGCAGAGCCTAAGGTGTAAATTATCGATAGTCCATATCTCGGAAACTATAAGAGATAATGCAATTTGGCAACCGGCAATGTAATTAGCATGCCGAATATTACTTGGAATGTGAATTGCAACTAAATCGCCAATAGATAAGACCATTTTACAATTTGGGCCCAAGTTAGAAGCAGAGCCTAAGGTGTAAATTATCGATAGTCCATATCTCGGAAACTATAAGAGATAATGCAATTTGGCAACCGGCAATGTAATTAGCATGCCGAATATTACTTGGAATGTGAATTGGAACGAAATCGCCAATAGATAAGACCATTTTACAATTTGGGCCCAAGTTAGAAGCAGAGCCTAAGGTGTAAATTATCGATAGTCCATATCTCGGAAACTATAAGAGATAATGCAATTTCGCAACCGGCAATGTAATTAGCATGCCGAATATCACTTGGAATGTGAATTGGGACGAAATCGCCAATAGATAAGACCATTTTACAATTTGGGCCCAAGTTAGAAGCAGAGCCTAAGGTGTAAATTATCGATAGTCCATATCTCGGAAACTATAAGAGATAATGCAATTTGGCAACCGGCAATGTAATTAGCATGCCGAATATTACTTGGAATGTGAATTGGAACGAAATCGCCAATAGATAAGACCATTTTACAATTTGGGCCCAAGTTAGAAGCAGAGCCTAAGGTGTAAGTTATCGATAGTCCATATCTCGGAAACTATAAGATATAACGCAATTTGGCAACCGGCAATGTAATTAGCATGCCGAATATTACTTGGAATGTGAATTGGAACGAAATCGCCAATAGATAAGACCATTTTACAATTTGGGCCCAAGTTAGAAGCAGAGCCTAAGGTGTAAATTATCGATAGTCCATATCTCGGAAACTATAAGAGATAATGCAATTTGGCAACCGGCAATGTAATTAGCATGCCGAATATTACTTGGAATGTGAATTGCAACTAAATCGCCAATAGATAAGACCATTTTACAATTTGGGCCCAAGTTAGAAGCAGAGCCTAAGGTGTAAATTATCGATAGTCCATATCTCGGAAACTATAAGAGATAATGCAATTTGGCAACCGGCAATGTAATTAGCATGCCGAATATTACTTGGAATGTGAATTGGAACGAAATCGCCAATAGATAAGACCATTTTACAATTTGGGCCCAAGTTAGAAGCAGAGCCTAAGGTGTAAATTATCGATAGTCCATATCTCGGAAACTATAAGAGATAATGCAATTTCGCAACCTGCAATGTAATTAGCATGCCGAATATCACTTGGAATGTGAATTGGGACGAAATCGCCAATAGATAAGACCATTTTACAATTTGGGCCCAAGTTAGAAGCAGAGCCTAAGGTGTAAATTATCGATAGTCCATATCTCGGAAACTATAAGAGATAATGCAATTTGGCAACCGGCAATGTAATTAGCATGCCGAATATTACTTGGAATGTGAATTGGAACGAAATCGCCAATAGATAAGACCATTTTACAATTTGGGCCCAAGTTAGAAGCAGAGCCTAAGGTGTAAATTATTGATAGTCCATATCTCGGAAACTATAAGAGATAATGCAATTTCGCAACCGGCAATGTAATTAGCATGCCGAATATCACTTGGAATGTGAATTGGGACGAAATCGCCAATAGATAAGAAAATTTTACAATTTGGGCCCAAATTAGAAGCAGAGCCTAAGGTGTAAATTATCGATAGTCCATATCTCGGAAACTATAAGAGATAATGCAATTTGGCAACCGGCAATGTAATTAGCATGCCGAATATTACTTGGAATGTGAATTGGAACGAAATCGCCAATATATAAGACCATTTTACAATTTGGGCCCAAGTTAGAAGCAGAGCCTAAGGTGTAAATTATCGATAGTCCATATCTCGGAAACTATAAGAGATAATGCAATTTCGCAACCGGCAATGTAATTAGCATGCCGAATATTACTTGGAGTGTGAATTGGAACGAAATCGCCAATAGATAAGACCATTTTACAATTTGTGCCCAAGTTAGAAGCAGAGCCTAAGGTGTAAATTATCGATAGTCCATATCTCGGAAACTATAAGAGATAATGCAATTTGGCAACCGGCAATGTAATTAGCATGCCGAATATTACTTGGAATGTGAATTGGAACGAAATCGCCAATAGATAAGACCATTTTACAATTTGGGCCCAAGTTAGAAGCAGAGCCTAAGGTGTAAATTATCGATAGTCCATATCTCGGAAACTATAAGAGATAATGCAATTTGGCAACCGGCAATGTAATTAGCATGCCGAATATTACTTGGAATGTGAATTGGAACGAAATCGCCAATAGATAAGACCATTTTACAATTTGGGCCCAAGTTAGAAGCAGAGCCTAAGGTGTAAATTATCGATAGTCCATATCTCGGAAACTATAAGAGATAATGCAATTTGGCAACCGGCAATGTAATTAGCATGCCGAATATTACTTGGAATGTGAATTGGAACGAAATCGCCAATAGATAAGACCATTTTACAATTTGGGCCCAAGTTAGAAGCAGAGCCAAAGGTGTAAATTATCGATAGTCCATATCTCGGAAACTATAAGAGATAATGCAATTTGGCAACCGGCAATGTAATTAGCATGCCGAATATTACTTGGAATGTGAATTGGAACGAAATCGCCAATAGGTAAGACCATTTTACAATTTGGGCCCAAGTTAGAAGCAGAGCCTAAGGTGTAAATTATCGATAGTCCATATCTCGGAAACTATAAGAGATAATTCAATTTGGCAACCGGCAATGTAATTAGCATGCCGAATATTACTTGGAATGTGAATTGGAACGAAATCGCCAATAGATAAGACCATTTTACAATTTGGGCCCAAGTTAGAAGCAGAGCCTAAGGTGTAAATTATCGATAGTCCATATCTCGGAAACTATAAGAGATAATGCAATTTGGCAACCGGCAATGTAATTAGCATGCCGAATATTACTTGGAATGTGAATTGGAACGAAATCGCCAATAGATAAGACCATTTTACAATTTGGGCCCAAGTTAGAAACAGAGCCTAAGGTGTAAATTATCGATAGTCCATATCTCGGAAACTATAAGAGATAATGCAATTTGGCAACCGGCAATGTAATTAGCATGCCGAATATTACTTGGAATGTGAATTGGAACGAAATCGCCAATAGATAAGACCATTTTACAATTTGGGCCCAAGTTAGAAGCAGAGCCTATGGTGTAAATTATCGATAGTCCATATCTCGGAAACTATAAGAGATAATGCAATTTGGCAACCGGCAATGTAATTAGCATGCCGAATATTACTTGGAATGTGAATTGGAACGAAATCGCCAATAGATAAGACCATTTTACAATTTGGGCCCAAGTTAGAAGCAGAGCCTAAGGTGTAAATTATCGATAGTCCATATCTCTGAAACTATAAGAGATAATGCAATTTCGCAACCGGCAATGTAATTAGCATGCCGAATATTACTTGGAATGTGAATTGGGACGAAATCGCCAATAGATAAGGCCATTTTACAATTTGGGCCCAAGTTAGAAGCAGAGCCTAAGGTGTAAATTATCGATAGTCCATATCTCGGAAACTATAAGAGATAATGCAATTTGGCAACCGGCAATGTAATTAGCATGCCGAATATTACTTGGAATGTGAATTGGAACGAAATCGTCAATAGATAAGACCATTTTACAATTTGGGCCCAAGTTAGAAGTAGAGCCTAAGGTGTAAATTATTGATAGTCCATATCTCGGAAACTATAAGAGATAATGCAATTTGGCAACCGGCAATGTAATTAGCATGCCGAATATTACTTGGAATGTGAATTGGAACGAAATCGCCAATAGATAAGACCATTTTACAATTTGGGCCCAAGTTAGAAGCAGAGCCTAAGGTGTAAATTATCGATAGTCCATATCTCGGAAACTATAAGAGATAATGCAATTTGGCAACCGGCAATGTAATTAGCATGCCGAATATTACTTGGAATGTGAATTGGAACGAAATCGCCAATAGATAAGACCATTTTACAATTTGGGCCCAAGTTAGAAGCAGAGCCTAAGGTGTAAATTATCGATAGTCCATATCTCGGAAACTATAAGAGATAATGCAATTTCGCAACCGGCAATGTAATTAGCATGCCGAATATTACTTGGAGTGTGAATTGAACGAAATCGCCAATGATAAGACCATTTTACAATTTGGGCCCAAGTTAGAAGCAGAGCCTAAGGTGTAAATTATCGATAGTCCATATCTCGGAAACTATAAGAGATAATGCAATTTGGCAACCGGCAATGTAATTAGCATGCCGAATATTACTTGGAATGTGAATTGGAACGAAATCGCCAATAGATAAGACCATTTTACAATTTGGGCCCAAGTTAGAAGCAGAGCCTAAGGTGTAAATTATCGATAGTCCATATCTCGGAAACTATAAGAGGTAATGCAATTTGGCAACCGGCAATGTAATTAGCATGCCGAATATTACTTGGAATGTGAATTGGAACGAAATCGCCAATAGATAAGACCATTTTACAATTTGGGCCCAAGTTAGAAGCAGAGCCTAAGGTGTAAATTATCGATAGTCCATATCTCGGAAACTATAAGAGATAATGCAATTTCGCAACCGGCAATGTAATTAGCATGCCGAATATCACTTGGAATGTGAATTGGGACGAAATCGCCAATAGATAAGACCATTTTACAATTTGGGCCCAAGTTAGAAGCAGAGCCTAAGGTGTAAATTATCGATAGTCCATATCTCGGAAACTATAAGAGATAATGCAATTTGGCAACCGGCAATGTAATTAGCATGCCGAATATTACTTGGAATGTGAATTGGAACGAAATCGCCAATAGATAAGGCCATTTTACAATTTGGGCCCAAGTTAGAAGCAGAGCCTAAGGTGTAAATTATCGATAGTCCATATCTCGGAAACTATAAGAGATAATGCAATTTGGCAACCGGCAATGTAATTAGCATGCCGAATATTACTTGGAATGTGAATTGGAACGAAATCGCCAATAGGTAAGACCATTTTACAATTTGGGCCCAAGTTAGAAGCAGAGCCTAAGGTGTAAATTATCGATAGTCCATATCTCGTAAACTATAAGAGATAATTCAATTTGGCAACCGGCAATGTAATTAGCATGCCGAATATTACTTGGAATGTGAATTGGAACGAAATCGCCAATAGATAAGACCATTTTACAATTTGGGCCCAAGTTAGAAGCAGAGCCTAAGGTGTAAATTATCGATAGTCCATATCTCGGAAACTATAAGAGATAATGCAATTTGGCAACCGGCAATGTAATTAGCATGCCGAATATTACTTGGAATGTGAATTGGAACGAAATCGCCAATAGATAAGACCATTTTACAATTTGGGCCCAAGTTAGAAGCAGAGCCTAAGGTGTAAATTATCGATAGTCCATATCTCGGAAACTATAAGAGATAATGCAATTTGGCAACCGGCAATGTAATTAGCATGCCGAATATTACTTGGAATGTGAATTGGAACGAAATCGCCAATAGGTAAGACCATTTTACAATTTGGGCCCAAGTTAGAAGCAGAGCCTAAGGTGTAAATTATCGATAGTCCATATCTCGGAAACTATAAGAGATAATTCAATTTGGCAACCGGCAATGTAATTAGCATGCCGAATATTACTTGGAATGTGAATTGGAACGAAATCGCCAATAGATAAGACCATTTTACAATTTGGGCCCAAGTTAGAAGCAGAGCCTAAGGTGTAAATTATCGATAGTCCATATCTCGGAAACTATAAGAGATAATGCAATTTGGCAACCGGCAATGTAATTAGCATGCCGAATATTACTTGGAATGTGAATTGGAACGAAATCGCCAATAGATAAGACCATTTTACAATTTGGGCCCAAGTTAGAAGCAGAGCCTAAGGTGTAAATTATCGATAGTCCATATCTCGGAAACTATAAGAGATAATGCAATTTGGCAACCGGCAATGTAATTAGCATGCCGAATATTACTTGGAATGTGAATTGGAACGAAATCGCCAATAGATAAGACCATTTTACAATTTGGGCCCAAGTAAGAAGCAGAGCCTAAGGTGTAAATTATCGATAGTCCATATCTCGGAAACTATAAAAGTTAATGCAATTTGGCAACCGGCAATGTAATTAGCATGCCGAATATTACTTGGAATGTGAATTGGAACGAAATCGCCAATAGATAAGACCATTTTACAATTTGGGCCCAAGTTAGAAGCAGAGCCTAAGGTGTAAATTATCGATAGTCCATATCTCGGAAACTATAAGAGATAATGCAATTTGGCAACCGGCAATGTAATTAGCATGCCGAATATTACTTGGAATGTGAATTGGAACGAAATCGCCAATAGATAAGACCATTTTACAATTTGGGCCCAAGTTAGAAGCAGAGACTAAGGTGTAAATTATCGATAGTCCATATCTCTGAAACTATAAGAGATAATGCAATTTCGCAAACGGCAATGTAATTAGCATGCCGAATATTACTTGGAATGTGAATTGGGACGAAATCGCCAATAGAGAAGACCATTTTACAATTTGGGCTCAAGTTAGAAGCAGAGCCTAAGGTGTAAATTATCGATAGTCCATATCTCGGAAACTATAAGAGATAATGCAATTTGGCAACCGGCAATGTAATTAGCATGCCGAATATTACTTGGAATGTGAATTGGAACGAAATCGCCAATAGATAAGACCATTTTACAATTTGGGCCCAAGTTAGAAGCAGAGCCTAAGGTGTAAATTATCCATAGTCCATATCTCTGAAACTATAAGAGATAATGCAATTTGGCAACCGGCAATGTAATTAGCATGCCGAATATTACTTGGAATGTGAATTGGAACGAAATCGCCAATAGATAAGACCATTTTACAATTTGGGCCCAAGTTAGAAGCAGAGCCTAAGGTGTAAGTTATCGATAGTCCATATCTCGGAAACTATAAGAGATAATGCAATTTGGCAACCGGCAATGTAATTAGCATGCCGAATATTACTTGGAATGTGAATTGGAACGAAATCGCCAATAGATAAGACCATTTTACAATTTGGGCCCAAGTTAGAAGCAGAGCCTAAGGTGTAAATTATCGATAGTCCATATCTCGGAAACTATAAGAGATAATGCAATTTGGCAACCGGCAATGTAATTAGCATGCCGAATATTACTTGGAATGTGAATTGGAACGAAATCGCCAATAGATAATACCATTTTACAATTTGGGCCCAAGTTAGAAGCAGAGCCTAAGGTGTAAATTATCGATAGTCCATATCTCGGAAACTATAAGAGATAATGCAATTTGGCAACCGGCAATGTAATTAGCATGCCGAATATTACTTGGAATGTGAATTGGAACGAAATCGCCAATAGATAAGACCATTTTACATTTTGGGCCCAAGTTAGAAGCAGAGCCTAAGGTGTAAATTATCGATAGTCCATATCTCGGAAACTATAAGAGATAATGCACTTTGGCAACCGGCAATGTAATTAGCATGCCGAATATTACTTGGAATGAGAATTGGAACGAAATCGCCAATAGATAAGACCATTTTACGATTTGGGACCAAGTTAGAAGCAGAGCCTAAGGTGTAATTTATCGATAGTCCATATCTCGGAAACTATAAGAGATAATGCAATTTGGCAACCGGCAATGTAATTAGCATGCCGAATATTACTTGGAATGTGAATTGGAACGAAATCGCCAATAGATAAGACCATTTTACAATTTGGGCCCAAGTTAGAAGCAGAGCCTAAGGTGTAAATTATTGATAGTCCATATCTCGGAAACTATAAGAGATAATGCAATTTGGCAACCGGCAATGTAATTAGCATGCCGAATATTACTTGGAATGTGAATTGGAACGAAATCGCCAATAGATAAGACCATTTTACAATTTGGGCCCAAGTTAGAAGCAGAGCCTAAGGTGTAAATTATCGATAGTCCATATCTCGGAAACTATAAGAGATAATGCAATTTGGCAACCGGCAATGTAATTAGCATGCCGAATATTACTTGGAATGTGAATTGGAACGAAATCGCCAATAGATAAGACCATTTTACAATTTGGGCCCAAGTTAGAAGCAGAGCCTAAGGTGTAAATTATCGATAGTCCATATCTCGGAAACTATAAGAGATAATGCAATTTGGCAACCGGCAATGTAATTAGCATGCCGAATATTACTTGGAATGTGAATTGGAACGAAATCGCCAATAGATAAGACCATTTTACAATTTGGGCCCAAGTTAGAAGCAGAGCCTAAGGTGTAAATTATCGATAGTCCATATCTCGGAAACTATAAGAGATAATGCAATTTGGCAACCGGCAATGTAATTAGCATGCCGAATATTACTTGGAATGTGAATTGGAACGAAATCGCCAATAGATAAGACCATTTTACAATTTGGGCCCAAGTTAGAAGCAGAGCCTAAGGTGTAAATTATCGATAGTCCATATCTCGGAAACTATAAGAGATAATGCAATTTGGCAACCGGCAATGTAATTAGCATGCCGAATATTACTTGGAATGTGAATTGGAACGAAATCGCCAATAGATAAGACCATTTTACGATTTGGGCCCAAGTTAGAAGCAGAGCCTAAGGTGTAAATTATCGATAGTCCATATCTCGGAAACTATAAGAGATAATGCAATTTGGCAACCGGCAATGTAATTAGCATGCCGAATATTACTTGGAATGTGAATTGGAACGAAATCGCCAATAGATAAGACCATTTTACAATTTGGGCCCAAGTTAGAAGCAGAGCCTAAGGTGTAAATTATTGATAGTCCATATCTCGGAAACTATAAGAGATAATGCAATTTCGCAACCGGCAATGTAATTAGCATGCCGATTATTACTTGGAATGTGAATTGGAACGAAATCGCCAATAGATAAGACCATTTTACAATTTGGGCCCAAGTTAGAAGCAGAGCCTAAGGTGTAAATTATTGATAGTCCATATCTCGGAAACTATAAGAGATAATGCAATTTGGCAACCGGCAATGTAATTAGCATGCCGAATATTACTTGGAATGTGAATTGGAACGAAATCGCCAATAGATAAGACCATTTTACAATTTGGGCCCAAGTTAGAAGCAGAGCCTAAGGTGTAAATTATCGATAGTCCATATCTGGGAAACTATAAGAGATAATGCAATTTGGCAACCGGCAATGTAATTAGCATGCCGAATATTACTTGGAATGTGAATTGGAACGAAATCGCCAATAGGTAAGACCATTTTACAATTTGGGCCCAAGTTATAAGCAGAGCCTATGGTGTAAATTATCGATAGTCCATATCTCGGAAACTATAAGAGATAATGCAATTTGGCAACCGGCAATGTAATTAGCATGCCGAATATTACTTGGAATGTGAATTGGAACGAAATCGCCAATAGATAAGACCATTTTACAATTTGGGCCCAAGTTAGAAGCAGAGCCTAAGGTGTAAATTATCGATAGTCCATATCTCGGAATCTATAAGAGTTAATGCAATTTGGCAACCGGCAATGTAATTAGCATGCCGAATATTACCTGGAATGTGAATTGGAACGAAATCGCCAATAGATAAGACCATTTTACAATTTGGGCCCAAGTTAGAAGCAGAGCCTAAGGTGTAAATTATCGATAGTCCATATCTCGGAAACTATAAGAGATAATGCAATTTGGCAACCGGCAATGTAATTAGCATGCCGAATATTACTTGGAATGTGAATTGGAACGAAATCGCCAATAGATAAGACCATTTTACAATTTGGGCCCAAGTTAGAAGCAGAGCCTAAGGTGTAAATTATCGATAGTCCATATCTCGGAAACTATAAAAGTTAATGCAATTTGGCAACCGGCAATGTAATTAGCATGCCGAATATTACTTGGAATGTGAATTGGAACGAAATCGCCAATAGATAAGACCATTTTACAATTTGGGCCCAAGTTAGAAGCAGAGCCTAAGGTGTAAATTATCGATAGTCCATATCTCGGAAACTATAAGAGATAATGCAATTTGGCAACCGGCAATGTAATTAGCATGCCGAATATTACTTGGAATGTGAATTGGAACGAAATCGCCAATAGATAAGACCATTTTACAATTTGGGCCCAAGTTAGAAGCAGAGCCTAAGGTGTAAATTATCGATAGTCCATATCTCTGAAACTATAAGAGATAATGCAATTTCGCAAACGGCAATGTAATTAGCATGCCGAATATTACTTGGAATGTGAATTGGGACGAAATCGCCAATAGAGAAGACCATTTTACAATTTGGGCCCAAGTTAGAAGCAGAGCCTAAGGTGTAAATTATCGATAGTCCATATCTCGGAAACTATAATAGATAATGCAATTTGGCAACCGGCAATGTAATTAGCATGCCGAATATTACTTGTAATGTGAATTGGAACGAAATCGCCAATAGATAAGACCATTTTACAATTTGGGCCCAAGTTAGAAGCAGAGCATAAGGTGTAAATTATCGATAGTCCATATCTCGGAAACTATAAGAGATAATGCAATTTCGCAACCGGCAATGTAATTAGCATGCCGAATATTACTTGAAGTGTGAATTGGAACGAAATCGCCAATAGATAAGACCATTTTACAATTTGGGCCCAAGTTAGAAGCAGAGCCTAAGGTGTAAATTATCGATAGTCCATATCTCGGAAACTATAAGAGATAATGCAATTTGGCAACCGGCAATGTAATTAGCATGCCGAATATTACTTGGAATGTGAATTGGAACGAAATCGCCAATAGATAAGACCATTTTACAATTTGGGCCCAAGTTAGAAGCAGAGCCTAAGGTGTAAATTATCGATAGTCCATATCTCGGAAACTATAAGAGATAATGCAATTTGGCAACCGGCAATGTAATTAGCATGCCGAATATTACTTGGAATGTGAATTGGAACGAAATCGCTAATAGATAAGACCATTTTACTATTTGGGCCCAAGTTAGAAGCAGAGCCTAAGGTGTAAATTATCGATAGTCCATATCTCGGAAACTATAAGAGATAATGCAATTTGGCAACCGGCAATGTAATTAGCATGCCGAATATTACTTGGAATGTGAATTGGAACGAAATCGCCAATAGATAAGACCATTTTACAATTTGGGCCCAAGTTAGAAGCAGAGCCTAAGGTGTAAATTATCGATAGTCCATATCTCGGAAACTATAAGAGATAATGCAATTTGGCAACCGGCAATGTAATTAGCATGCCGAATATTACTTGGAATGTGAATTGGAACGAAATCGCCAATAGATAAGACCATTTTACAATTTGGGCCCAAGTTAGAAGCAGAGCCTAAGGTGTAAATTATCGATAGTCCATATCTCGGAAACTATAAGAGATAATGCAATTTGGCAACCGGCAATGTAATTAGCATGCCGAATATTACTAGGAATGTGAATTGGAACGAAATCGCCAATAGATAAGACCATTTTACAATTTGGGCCCAAGTTAGAAGCAGAGCCTAAGGTGTAAATTATGGATAGTCCATATCTCGGAAACTATAAGAGATAATGCAATTTCGCAACCGGCAATGTAATTAGCATGCCGAATATCACTTGGAATGTGAATTGGGACGAAATCGCCAATAGATAAGACCATTTTACAATTTGGGCCCAAGTTAGAAGCAGAGCCTAAGGTGTAAATTATCGAGAGTCCATATCTCGGAAACTATAAGAGATAATGCAATTTGGCAACCGACAATGTAATTAGCATGCCGAATATTACTTGGAATGTGAATTGGAACGAAATCGCCAATAGATAAGACCATTTTACAATTTGGGCCCAAGTTAGAAGCAGAGCCTAAGGTGTAAATTATCGATAGTCCATATCTCGGAAACTATAAGAGATAATGCAATTTGGCAACCGGCAATGTAATTAGCATGCCGAATATTACTTGGAATGTGAATTGGAACGAAATCGCCAATAGGTAAGGCCATTTTACAATTTGGGCCCAAGTTAGAAGCAGAGCCTAAGGTGTAAATTATCGATAGTCCATATCTCGGAAACTATAAGAGATAATTCAATTTGGCAACCGGCAATGTAATTAGCATGCCGAATATTACTTGGAATGTGAATTGGAACGAAATCGCCAATAGATAAGACCATTTTACAATTTGGGCCCAAGTTAGAAGCAGAGCCTAAGGTGTAAATTATCGATAGTCCATATCTCGGAAACTATAAGAGATAATGCAATTTGGCAACCGGCAATGTAATTAGCATGCCGAATATTACTTGGAATGTGAATTGGAACGAAATCGCCAATAGATAAGACCATTTTACAATTTGGGCCCAAGTTAGAAGCAGAGCCTAAGGTGTAAATTATCGATAGTCCATATCTCGGAAACTATAAGAGATAATGCAATTTGGCAACCGGCAATGTAATTAGCATGCCGAATATTACTTGGAATGTGAATTGGAACGAAATCGCCAATAGATAAGACCATTTTACAATTTGGGCCCAAGTTAGAAGCAGAGCCTAAGGTGTAAATTATCCATAGTCCATATCTCTGAAACTATAAGAGATAATGCAATTTGGCAACCGGCAATGTAATTAGCATGCCGAATATTACTTGGAATGTGAATTGGAACGAAATCGCCAATAGATAAGACCATTTTACAATTTGGGCCCAAGTTAGAAGCAGAGCCTAAGGTGTAAGTTATCGATAGTCCATATCTCGGAAACTATAAGAGATAATGCAATTTGGCAACCGGCAATGTAATTAGCATGCCGAATATTACTTGGAATGTGAATTGGAACGAAATCGCCAATAGATAAGACCATTTTACAATTTGGGCCCAAGTTAGAAGCAGAGCCTAAGGTGTAAATTATCGATAGTCCATATCTCGGAAACTATAAGAGATAATGCAATTTGGCAACCGGCAATGTAATTAGCATGCCGAATATTACTTGGAATGTGAATTGGAACGAAATCGCCAATAGATAATACCATTTTACAATTTGGGCCCAAGTTAGAAGCAGAGCCTAAGGTGTAAATTATCGATAGTCCATATCTCGGAAACTATAAGAGATAATGCAATTTGGCAACCGGCAATGTAATTAGCATGCCGAATATTACTTGGAATGTGAATTGGAACGAAATCGCCAATAGATAAGACCATTTTACATTTTGGGCCCAAGTTAGAAGCAGAGCCTAAGGTGTAAATTATCGATAGTCCATATCTCGGAAACTATAAGAGATAATGCACTTTGGCAACCGGCAATGTAATTAGCATGCCGAATATTACTTGGAATGAGAATTGGAACGAAATCGCCAATAGATAAGACCATTTTACGATTTGGGACCAAGTTAGAAGCAGAGCCTAAGGTGTAATTTATCGATAGTCCATATCTCGGAAACTATAAGAGATAATGCAATTTGGCAACCGGCAATGTAATTAGCATGCCGAATATTACTTGGAATGTGAATTGGAACGAAATCGCCAATAGATAAGACCATTTTACAATTTGGGCCCAAGTTAGAAGCAGAGCCTAAGGTGTAAATTATTGATAGTCCATATCTCGGAAACTATAAGAGATAATGCAATTTGGCAACCGGCAATGTAATTAGCATGCCGAATATTACTTGGAATGTGAATTGGAACGAAATCGCCAATAGATAAGACCATTTTACAATTTGGGCCCAAGTTAGAAGCAGAGCCTAAGGTGTAAATTATCGATAGTCCATATCTCGGAAACTATAAGAGATAATGCAATTTGGCAACCGGCAATGTAATTAGCATGCCGAATATTACTTGGAATGTGAATTGGAACGAAATCGCCAATAGATAAGACCATTTTACAATTTGGGCCCAAGTTAGAAGCAGAGCCTAAGGTGTAAATTATCGATAGTCCATATCTCGGAAACTATAAGAGATAATGCAATTTGGCAACCGGCAATGTAATTAGCATGCCGAATATTACTTGGAATGTGAATTGGAACGAAATCGCCAATAGATAAGACCATTTTACAATTTGGGCCCAAGTTAGAAGCAGAGCCTAAGGTGTAAATTATCGATAGTCCATATCTCGGAAACTATAAGAGATAATGCAATTTGGCAACCGGCAATGTAATTAGCATGCCGAATATTACTTGGAATGTGAATTGGAACGAAATCGCCAATAGATAAGACCATTTTACAATTTGGGCCCAAGTTAGAAGCAGAGCCTAAGGTGTAAATTATCGATAGTCCATATCTCGGAAACTATAAGAGATAATGCAATTTGGCAACCGGCAATGTAATTAGCATGCCGAATATTACTTGGAATGTGAATTGGAACGAAATCGCCAATAGATAAGACCATTTTACGATTTGGGCCCAAGTTAGAAGCAGAGCCTAAGGTGTAAATTATCGATAGTCCATATCTCGGAAACTATAAGAGATAATGCAATTTGGCAACCGGCAATGTAATTAGCATGCCGAATATTACTTGGAATGTGAATTGGAACGAAATCGCCAATAGATAAGACCATTTTACAATTTGGGCCCAAGTTAGAAGCAGAGCCTAAGGTGTAAATTATTGATAGTCCATATCTCGGAAACTATAAGAGATAATGCAATTTCGCAACCGGCAATGTAATTAGCATGCCGATTATTACTTGGAATGTGAATTGGAACGAAATCGCCAATAGATAAGACCATTTTACAATTTGGGCCCAAGTTAGAAGCAGAGCCTAAGGTGTAAATTATTGATAGTCCATATCTCGGAAACTATAAGAGATAATGCAATTTGGCAACCGGCAATGTAATTAGCATGCCGAATATTACTTGGAATGTGAATTGGAACGAAATCGCCAATAGATAAGACCATTTTACAATTTGGGCCCAAGTTAGAAGCAGAGCCTAAGGTGTAAATTATCGATAGTCCATATCTGGGAAACTATAAGAGATAATGCAATTTGGCAACCGGCAATGTAATTAGCATGCCGAATATTACTTGGAATGTGAATTGGAACGAAATCGCCAATAGGTAAGACCATTTTACAATTTGGGCCCAAGTTATAAGCAGAGCCTATGGTGTAAATTATCGATAGTCCATATCTCGGAAACTATAAGAGATAATGCAATTTGGCAACCGGCAATGTAATTAGCATGCCGAATATTACTTGGAATGTGAATTGGAACGAAATCGCCAATAGATAAGACCATTTTACAATTTGGGCCCAAGTTAGAAGCAGAGCCTAAGGTGTAAATTATCGATAGTCCATATCTCGGAATCTATAAGAGTTAATGCAATTTGGCAACCGGCAATGTAATTAGCATGCCGAATATTACCTGGAATGTGAATTGGAACGAAATCGCCAATAGATAAGACCATTTTACAATTTGGGCCCAAGTTAGAAGCAGAGCCTAAGGTGTAAATTATCGATAGTCCATATCTCGGAAACTATAAGAGATAATGCAATTTGGCAACCGGCAATGTAATTAGCATGCCGAATATTACTTGGAATGTGAATTGGAACGAAATCGCCAATAGATAAGACCATTTTACAATTTGGGCCCAAGTTAGAAGCAGAGCCTAAGGTGTAAATTATCGATAGTCCATATCTCGGAAACTATAAAAGTTAATGCAATTTGGCAACCGGCAATGTAATTAGCATGCCGAATATTACTTGGAATGTGAATTGGAACGAAATCGCCAATAGATAAGACCATTTTACAATTTGGGCCCAAGTTAGAAGCAGAGCCTAAGGTGTAAATTATCGATAGTCCATATCTCGGAAACTATAAGAGATAATGCAATTTGGCAACCGGCAATGTAATTAGCATGCCGAATATTACTTGGAATGTGAATTGGAACGAAATCGCCAATAGATAAGACCATTTTACAATTTGGGCCCAAGTTAGAAGCAGAGCCTAAGGTGTAAATTATCGATAGTCCATATCTCTGAAACTATAAGAGATAATGCAATTTCGCAAACGGCAATGTAATTAGCATGCCGAATATTACTTGGAATGTGAATTGGGACGAAATCGCCAATAGAGAAGACCATTTTACAATTTGGGCCCAAGTTAGAAGCAGAGCCTAAGGTGTAAATTATCGATAGTCCATATCTCGGAAACTATAATAGATAATGCAATTTGGCAACCGGCAATGTAATTAGCATGCCGAATATTACTTGTAATGTGAATTGGAACGAAATCGCCAATAGATAAGACCATTTTACAATTTGGGCCCAAGTTAGAAGCAGAGCATAAGGTGTAAATTATCGATAGTCCATATCTCGGAAACTATAAGAGATAATGCAATTTCGCAACCGGCAATGTAATTAGCATGCCGAATATTACTTGAAGTGTGAATTGGAACGAAATCGCCAATAGATAAGACCATTTTACAATTTGGGCCCAAGTTAGAAGCAGAGCCTAAGGTGTAAATTATCGATAGTCCATATCTCGGAAACTATAAGAGATAATGCAATTTGGCAACCGGCAATGTAATTAGCATGCCGAATATTACTTGGAATGTGAATTGGAACGAAATCGCCAATAGATAAGACCATTTTACAATTTGGGCCCAAGTTAGAAGCAGAGCCTAAGGTGTAAATTATCGATAGTCCATATCTCGGAAACTATAAGAGATAATGCAATTTGGCAACCGGCAATGTAATTAGCATGCCGAATATTACTTGGAATGTGAATTGGAACGAAATCGCTAATAGATAAGACCATTTTACTATTTGGGCCCAAGTTAGAAGCAGAGCCTAAGGTGTAAATTATCGATAGTCCATATCTCGGAAACTATAAGAGATAATGCAATTTGGCAACCGGCAATGTAATTAGCATGCCGAATATTACTTGGAATGTGAATTGGAACGAAATCGCCAATAGATAAGACCATTTTACAATTTGGGCCCAAGTTAGAAGCAGAGCCTAAGGTGTAAATTATCGATAGTCCATATCTCGGAAACTATAAGAGATAATGCAATTTGGCAACCGGCAATGTAATTAGCATGCCGAATATTACTTGGAATGTGAATTGGAACGAAATCGCCAATAGATAAGACCATTTTACAATTTGGGCCCAAGTTAGAAGCAGAGCCTAAGGTGTAAATTATCGATAGTCCATATCTCGGAAACTATAAGAGATAATGCAATTTGGCAACCGGCAATGTAATTAGCATGCCGAATATTACTAGGAATGTGAATTGGAACGAAATCGCCAATAGATAAGACCATTTTACAATTTGGGCCCAAGTTAGAAGCAGAGCCTAAGGTGTAAATTATGGATAGTCCATATCTCGGAAACTATAAGAGATAATGCAATTTCGCAACCGGCAATGTAATTAGCATGCCGAATATCACTTGGAATGTGAATTGGGACGAAATCGCCAATAGATAAGACCATTTTACAATTTGGGCCCAAGTTAGAAGCAGAGCCTAAGGTGTAAATTATCGAGAGTCCATATCTCGGAAACTATAAGAGATAATGCAATTTGGCAACCGACAATGTAATTAGCATGCCGAATATTACTTGGAATGTGAATTGGAACGAAATCGCCAATAGATAAGACCATTTTACAATTTGGGCCCAAGTTAGAAGCAGAGCCTAAGGTGTAAATTATCGATAGTCCATATCTCGGAAACTATAAGAGATAATGCAATTTGGCAACCGGCAATGTAATTAGCATGCCGAATATTACTTGGAATGTGAATTGGAACGAAATCGCCAATAGGTAAGGCCATTTTACAATTTGGGCCCAAGTTAGAAGCAGAGCCTAAGGTGTAAATTATCGATAGTCCATATCTCGGAAACTATAAGAGATAATTCAATTTGGCAACCGGCAATGTAATTAGCATGCCGAATATTACTTGGAATGTGAATTGGAACGAAATCGCCAATAGATAAGACCATTTTACAATTTGGGCCCAAGTTAGAAGCAGAGCCTAAGGTGTAAATTATCGATAGTCCATATCTCGGAAACTATAAGAGATAATGCAATTTGGCAACCGGCAATGTAATTAGCATGCCGAATATTACTTGGAATGTGAATTGGAACGAAATCGCCAATAGATAAGACCATTTTACAATTTGGGCCCAAGTTAGAAGCAGAGCCTAAGGTGTAAATTATCGATAGTCCATATCTCGGAAACTATAAGAGATAATGCAATTTCGCAACCGGCAATGTAATTAGCATGCCGAATATTACTTGGAGTGTGAATTGGAACGAAATCGCCAATAGATAAGACCATTTTACAATTTGGGCCCAAGTTAGAAGCAGAGCCTAAGGTGTAAATTATCGATAGTCCATATCTCGGAAACTATAAGAGATAATGCAATTTGGCAACCGGCAATGTAATTAGCATGCCGAATATTACTTGGAATGTGAATTGGAACGAAATCGCCAATAGATAATACCATTTTACAATTTGGGCCCAAGTTAGAAGCAGAGCCTAAGGTGTAAATTATCGATAGTCCATATCTCGGAAACTATAAGAGATAATGCAATTTGGCAACCGGCAATGTAATTAGCATGCCGAATATTACTTGGAATGTGAATTGGAACGAAATCGCCAATAGATAAGACCATTTTACATTTTGGGCCCAAGTTAGAAGCAGAGCCTAAGGTGTAAATTATCGATAGTCCATATCTCGGAAACTATAAGAGATAATGCAATTTGGCAACCGGCAATGTAATTAGCATGCCGAATATTACTTGGAATGAGAATTGGAACGAAATCGCCAATAGATAAGACCATTTTACAATTTGGGCCCAAGTTAGAAGCAGAGCCTAAGGTGTAAATTATCGATAGTCCATATCTCGGAAACTATAAGAGATAATGCAATTTGGCAACCGGCAATGTAATTAGCATGCCGAATATTACTTGGAATGTGAATTGGAACGAAATCGCCAATAGATAAGACCATTTTACAATTTGGGCCCAAGTTAGAAGCAGAGCCTAAAGTGTAAATTATCGATAGTCCATATCTCGGAAACTATAAGAGAT
>NW_027473151.1:0-27500 GCF_030347505.1 Rhynchophorus ferrugineus
AAGGATCGAGATGCCGAGCGCGGGTAAACGGCGGGACTAACTACCACCACCTTGACAACCGCAGCCTATGCCCGAACATATCAGGAAGGCGCGTGCATGGATTAACGAGATTCCCACTGTCCTTATCTAAAATTTTACGCAATACGGCCGCGACGGAACCGAACAGGCGCTCGGAGACCCGTACGTGAACCGTCCCCGATACTTACGCAGGAAAGACCAGCTCGGAGCTTTAACAAGCACCAGAGCCATAGACAGATAGTCTACATTTCAAAATGTCCATATACTTACGCAGGAAAGACCAGCTCAGCAGATCGCGTTCGGATCCGTTCAGAGAAGGATCGAGATGCCGAGCGCGGGTAAACGGCGGGACTAACTACCACCACCTTGACAACCGCAGCCTATGCCCGAACATATCAGGAAGGCGCGTGCATGGATTAACGAGATTCCCACTGTCCTTATCTAAAATTTTACGCAATACGGCCGCGACGGAACCGAACAGGCGCTCGGAGACCCGTACGTGAACCGTCCCCGATACTTACGCAGGAAAGACCAGCTCGGAGCTTTAACAAGCACCAGAGCCATAGACAGATAGTCTACATTTCAAAATGTCCATATACTTACGCAGGAAAGACCAGCTCAGACCTTTAACAAGCACCAGAGCCATAGACTCATGGTCTACATTTCAAAATGTCCCTAACTAAGATCGCGTTCGGATCCGTTCAGAGAAGGATCGAGATGCCGAGCGCGGGTAAACGGCGGGACTAACTACCACCACCTTGACAACCGCAGCCTATGCCCGAACATATCAGGAAGGCGCGTGCATGGATTAACGAGATTCCCACTGTCCTTATCTAAAATTTTACGTAATACGGCCGCGACGGAACCGAACAGGCGCTCGGAGACCCGTACGTGAACCGTCCCCGATACTTACGCAGGAAAGACCAGCTCGGAGCTTTAACAAGCACCAGAGCCATAGACAGATAGTCTACATTTCAAAATGTCCATATACTTACGCAGGAAAGACCAGCTCAGACCTTTAACAAGCACCTGAGCCATAGACTCATGGTCTACATTTCAAAATGTCCCTAACTAAGATCGCGTTCGGATCCGTTCAGAGAAGGATCGAGATGCCGAGCGCGGGTAAACGGCGGGACTAACTACCACCACCTTGACAACCGCAGCCTATGCCCGAACATATCAGGAAGGCGCGTGCATGGATTAACGAGATTCCCACTGTCCTTATCTAAAATTTTACGCAATACGGCCGCGACGGAACCGAACAGGCGCTCGGAGACCCGTACGTGAACCGTCCCCGATACTTACGCAGGAAAGACCAGCTCGGAGCTTTAACAAGCACCAGAGCCATAGACAGATAGTCTACATTTCAAAATGTCCATATACTTACGTAGGAAAGACCAGCTCAGACCTTTAACAAGCACCAGAGCCATAGACTCATGGTCTACAATTCAAAATGTCCCTAACTAAGATCGCGTTCGGATCCGTTCAGAGAAGGATCGAGATGCCGAGCGCGGGTAAACGGCGGGACTAACTACCACCACCTTGACAACCGCAGCCTATGCCCGAACATATCAGGAAGGCGCGTGCATGGATTAACGAGATTCCCACTGTCCTTATCTAAAATTTTACGCAATACTGCCGCGACGGAACCGAACAGGCGCTCGGAGACCCGTACGTGAACCGTTCCCGATACTTACGCAGGAAAGACCAGCTCGGAGCTTTAACAAGCACCAGAGCCATAGACAGATAGTCTACATTTCAAAATGTCCATATACTTACGCAGGAAAGACCAGCTCAGACCTTTAACAAGCACCAGAGCCATAGACTCATGGTCTACATTTCAAAATGTCCCTAACTAAGATCGCGTTCGGATCCGTTCAGAGAAGGATCGAGATGCCGAGCGCGGGTAAACGGCGGGACTAACTACCACCACCTTGACAACCGCAGCCTATGCCCGAACATATCAGGAAGGCGCGTGCATGGATTAACGAGATTCCCACTGTCCTTATCTAAAATTTTACGCAATACGGCCGCGACGGAACCGAACAGGCGCTCGGAGACCCGTACGTGAACCGTCCCCGATACTTACGCAGGAAAGACCAGCTCGGAGCTTTAACAAGCACCAGAGCCATAGACAGATAGTCTACATTTCAAAATGTCCATATACTTACGTAGGAAAGACCAGCTCAGACCTTTAACAAGCACCAGAGCCATAGACTCATGGTCTACAATTCAAAATGTCCCTAACTAAGATCGCGTTCGGATCCGTTCAGAGAAGGATCGAGATGCCGAGCGCGGGTAAACGGCGGGACTAACTACCACCACCTTGACAACCGCAGCCTATGCCCGAACATATCAGGAAGGCGCGTGCATGGATTAACGAGATTCCCACTGTCCTTATCTAAAATTTTACGCAATACGGCCGCGACGGAACCGAACAGGCGCTCGGAGACCCGTACGTGAACCGTCCCCGATACTTACGCAGGAAAGACCAGCTCGGAGCTTTAACAAGCACCAGAGCCATAGACAGATAGTCTACATTTCAAAATGTCCATATACTTACGTAGGAAAGACCAGCTCAGACCTTTAACAAGCACCAGAGCCATAGACTCATGGTCTACAATTCAAAATGTCCCTAACTAAGATCGCGTTCGGATCCGTTCAGAGAAGGATCGAGATGCCGAGCGCGGGTAAACGGCGGGACTAACTACCACCACCTTGACAACCGCAGCCTATGCCCGAACATATCAGGAAGGCGCGTGCATGGATTAACGAGATTCCCACTGTCCTTATCTAAAATTTTACGTAATACGGCCGCGACGGAACCGAACAGGCGCTCGGAGACCCGTACGTGAACCGTCCCCGATACTTACGCAGGAAAGACCAGCTCGGAGCTTTAACAAGCACCAGAGCCATAGACAGATAGTCTACATTTCAAAATGTCCATATACTTACGCAGGAAAGACCAGCTCAGCAGATCGCGTTCGGATCCGTTCAGAGAAGGATCGAGATGCCGAGCGCGGGTAAACGGCGGGACTAACTACCACCAACTTGACAACCGCAGCCTATGCCCGAACATATCAGGAAGGCGCGTGCATGGATTAACGAGATTCCCACTGTCCTTATCTAAAATTTTACGCAATACGGCCGCGACGGAACCGAACAGGCGCTCGGAGACCCGTACGTGAACCGTCCCCGATACTTACGCAGGAAAGACCAGCTCGGAGCTTTAACAAGCACCAGAGCCATAGACAGATAGTCTACATTTCAAAATGTCCATATACTTACGCAGGAAAGACCAGCTCAGACCTTTAACAAGCACCAGAGCCATAGACTCATGGTCTACATTTCAAAATGTCCCTAACTAAGATCGCGTTCGGATCCGTTCAGAGAAGGATCGAGATGCCGAGCGCGGGTAAACGGCGGGACTAACTACCACCACCTTGACAACCGCAGCCTATGCCCGAACATATCAGGAAGGCGCGTGCATGGATTAACGAGATTCCCACTGTCCTTATCTAAAATTTTACGCAATACGGCCGCGACGGAACCGAACAGGCGCTCGGAGACCCGTACGTGAACCGTCCCCGATACTTACGCAGGAAAGACCAGCTCGGAGCTTTAACAAGCACCAGAGCCATAGACAGATAGTCTACATTTCAAAATGTCCATATACTTACGCAGGAAAGACCAGCTCAGCAGATCGCGTTCGGATCCGTTCAGAGAAGGATCGAGATGCCGAGCGCGGGTAAACGGCGGGACTAACTACCACCACCTTGACAACCGCAGCCTATGCCCGAACATATCAGGAAGGCGCGTGCATGGATTAACGAGATTCCCACTGTCCTTATCTAAAATTTTACGCAATACGGCCGCGACGGAACCGAACAGGCGCTCGGAGACCCGTACGTGAACCGTCCCCGATACTTACGCAGGAAAGACCAGCTCGGAGCTTTAACAAGCACCAGAGCCATAGACAGATAGTCTACATTTCAAAATGTCCATATACTTACGTAGGAAAGACCAGCTCAGACCTTTAACAAGCACCAGAGCCATAGACTCATGGTCTACAATTCAAAATGTCCCTAACTAAGATCGCGTTCGGATCCGTTCAGAGAAGGATCGAGATGCCGAGCGCGGGTAAACGGCGGGACTAACTACCACCACCTTGACAACCGCAGCCTATGCCCGAACATATCAGGAAGGCGCGTGCATGGATTAACGAGATTCCCACTGTCCTTATCTAAAATTTTACGCAATACGGCCGCGACGGAACCGAACAGGCGCTCGGAGACCCGTACGTGAACCGTCCCCGATACTTACGCAGGAAAGACCAGCTCGGAGCTTTAACAAGCACCAGAGCCATAGACAGATAGTCTACATTTCAAAATGTCCATATACTTACGCAGGAAAGACCAGCTCAGCAGATCGCGTTCGGATCCGTTCAGAGAAGGATCGAGATGCCGAGCGCGGGTAAACGGCGGGACTAACTACCACCACCTTGACAACCGCAGCCTATGCCCGAACATATCAGGAAGGCGCGTGCATGGATTAACGAGATTCCCACTGTCCTTATCTAAAATTTTACGCAATACGGCCGCGACGGAACCGAACAGGCGCTCGGAGACCCGTACGTGAACCGTCCCCGATACTTACGCAGGAAAGACCAGCTCGGAGCTTTAACAAGCACCAGAGCCATAGACAGATAGTCTACATTTCAAAATGTCCATATACTTACGCAGGAAAGACCAGCTCAGACCTTTAACAAGCACCAGAGCCATAGACTCATGGTCTACATTTCAAAATGTCCCTAACTAAGATCGCGTTCGGATCCGTTCAGAGAAGGATCGAGATGCCGAGCGCGGGTAAACGGCGGGACTAACTACCACCACCTTGACAACCGCAGCCTATGCCCGAACATATCAGGAAGGCGCGTGCATGGATTAACGAGATTCCCACTGTCCTTATCTAAAATTTTACGTAATACGGCCGCGACGGAACCGAACAGGCGCTCGGAGACCCGTACGTGAACCGTCCCCGATACTTACGCAGGAAAGACCAGCTCGGAGCTTTAACAAGCACCAGAGCCATAGACAGATAGTCTACATTTCAAAATGTCCATATACTTACGCAGGAAAGACCAGCTCAGACCTTTAACAAGCACCAGAGCCATAGACTCATGGTCTACATTTCAAAATGTCCCTAACTAAGATCGCGTTCGGATCCGTTCAGAGAAGGATCGAGATGCCGAGCGCGGGTAAACGGCGGGACTAACTACCACCACCTTGACAACCGCAGCCTATGCCCGAACATATCAGGAAGGCGCGTGCATGGATTAACGAGATTCCCACTGTCCTTATCTAAAATTTTACGCAATACGGCCGCGACGGAACCGAACAGGCGCTCGGAGACCCGTACGTGAACCGTCCCCGATACTTACGCAGGAAAGACCAGCTCGGAGCTTTAACAAGCACCAGAGCCATAGACAGATAGTCTACATTTCAAAATGTCCATATACTTACGTAGGAAAGACCAGCTCAGACCTTTAACAAGCACCAGAGCCATAGACTCATGGTCTACAATTCAAAATGTCCCTAACTAAGATCGCGTTCGGATCCGTTCAGAGAAGGATCGAGATGCCGAGCGCGGGTAAACGGCGGGACTAACTACCACCACCTTGACAACCGCAGCCTATGCCCGAACATATCAGGAAGGCGCGTGCATGGATTAACGAGATTCCCACTGTCCTTATCTAAAATTTTACGCAATACTGCCGCGACGGAACCGAACAGGCGCTCGGAGACCCGTACGTGAACCGTTCCCGATACTTACGCAGGAAAGACCAGCTCGGAGCTTTAACAAGCACCAGAGCCATAGACAGATAGTCTACATTTCAAAATGTCCATATACTTACGCAGGAAAGACCAGCTCAGACCTTTAACAAGCACCAGAGCCATAGACTCATGGTCTACATTTCAAAATGTCCCTAACTAAGATCGCGTTCGGATCCGTTCAGAGAAGGATCGAGATGCCGAGCGCGGGTAAACGGCGGGACTAACTACCACCACCTTGACAACCGCAGCCTATGCCCGAACATATCAGGAAGGCGCGTGCATGGATTAACGAGATTCCCACTGTCCTTATCTAAAATTTTACGCAATACGGCCGCGACGGAACCGAACAGGCGCTCGGAGACCCGTACGTGAACCGTCCCCGATACTTACGCAGGAAAGACCAGCTCGGAGCTTTAACAAGCACCAGAGCCATAGACAGATAGTCTACATTTCAAAATGTCCATATACTTACGTAGGAAAGACCAGCTCAGACCTTTAACAAGCACCAGAGCCATAGACTCATGGTCTACAATTCAAAATGTCCCTAACTAAGATCGCGTTCGGATCCGTTCAGAGAAGGATCGAGATGCCGAGCGCGGGTAAACGGCGGGACTAACTACCACCACCTTGACAACCGCAGCCTATGCCCGAACATATCAGGAAGGCGCGTGCATGGATTAACGAGATTCCCACTGTCCTTATCTAAAATTTTACGCAATACTGCCACGACGGAACCGAACAGGCGCTCGGAGACCCGTACGTGAACCGTTCCCGATACTTACGCAGGAAAGACCAGCTCGGAGCTTTAACAAGCACCAGAGCCATAGACAGATAGTCTACATTTCAAAATGTCCATATACTTACGCAGGAAAGACCAGCTCAGACCTTTAACAAGCACCAGAGCCATAGACTCATGGTCTACATTTCAAAATGTCCCTAACTAAGATCGCGTTCGGATCCGTTCAGAGAAGGATCGAGATGCCGAGCGCGGGTAAACGGCGGGACTAACTACCACCACCTTGACAACCGCAGCCTATGCCCGAACATATCAGGAAGGCGCGTGCATGGATTAACGAGATTCCCACTGTCCTTATCTAAAATTTTACGTAATACGGCCGCGACGGAACCGAACAGGCGCTCGGAGACCCGTACGTGAACCGTCCCCGATACTTACGCAGGAAAGACCAGCTCGGAGCTTTAACAAGCACCAGAGCCATAGACAGATAGTCTACATTTCAAAATGTCCATATACTTACGCAGGAAAGACCAGCTCAGACCTTTAACAAGCACCAGAGCCATAGACTCATGGTCTACATTTCAAAATGTCCCTAACTAAGATCGCGTTCGGATCCGTTCAGAGAAGGATCGAGATGCCGAGCGCGGGTAAACGGCGGGACTAACTACCACCACCTTGACAACCGCAGCCTATGCCCGAACATATCAGGAAGGCGCGTGCATGGATTAACGAGATTCCCACTGTCCTTATCTAAAATTTTACGCAATACTGCCGCGACGGAACCGAACAGGCGCTCGGAGACCCGTACGTGAACCGTCCCCGATACTTACGCAGGAAAGACCAGCTCGGAGCTTTAACAAGCACCAGAGCCATAGACAGATAGTCTACATTTCAAAATGTCCATATACTTACGCAGGAAAGACCAGCTCAGACCTTTAACAAGCACCAGAGCCATAGACTCATGGTCTACATTTCAAAATGTCCCTAACTAAGATCGCGTTCGGATCCGTTCAGAGAAGGATCGAGATGCCGAGCGCGGGTAAACGGCGGGACTAACTACCACCACCTTGACAACCGCAGCCTATGCCCGAACATATCAGGAAGGCGCGTGCATGGATTAACGAGATTCCCACTGTCCTTATCTAAAATTTTACGCAATACGGCCGCGACGGAACCGAACAGGCGCTCGGAGACCCGTACGTGAACCGTCCCCGATACTTACGCAGGAAAGACCAGCTCGGAGCTTTAACAAGCACCAGAGCCATAGACAGATAGTCTACATTTCAAAATGTCCATATACTTACGCAGGAAAGACCAGCTCAGACCTTTAACAAGCACCAGAGCCATAGACTCATGGTCTACAATTCAAAATGTCCCTAACTAAGATCGCGTTCGGATCCGTTCAGAGAAGGATCGAGATGCCGAGCGCGGGTAAACGGCGGGACTAACTACCACCACCTTGACAACCGCAGCCTATGCCCGAACATATCAGGAAGGCGCGTGCATGGATTAACGAGATTCCCACTGTCCTTATCTAAAATTTTACGCAATACTGCCGCGACGGAACCGAACAGGCGCTCGGAGACCCGTACGTGAACCGTTCCCGATACTTACGCAGGAAAGACCAGCTCGGAGCTTTAACAAGCACCAGAGCCATAGACAGATAGTCTACATTTCAAAATGTCCATATACTTACGCAGGAAAGACCAGCTCAGACCTTTAACAAGCACCAGAGCCATAGACTCATGGTCTACATTTCAAAATGTCCCTAACTAAGATCGCGTTCGGATCCGTTCAGAGAAGGATCGAGATGCCGAGCGCGGGTAAACGGCGGGACTAACTACCACCACCTTGACAACCGCAGCCTATGCCCGAACATATCAGGAAGGCGCGTGCATGGATTAACGAGATTCCCACTGTCCTTATCTAAAATTTTACGTAATACGGCCGCGACGGAACCGAACAGGCGCTCGGAGACCCGTACGTGAACCGTCCCCGATACTTACGCAGGAAAGACCAGCTCGGAGCTTTAACAAGCACCAGAGCCATAGACAGATAGTCTACATTTCAAAATGTCCATATACTTACGCAGGAAAGACCAGCTCAGACCTTTAACAAGCACCTGAGCCATAGACTCATGGTCTACATTTCAAAATGTCCCTAACTAAGATCGCGTTCGGATCCGTTCAGAGAAGGATCGAGATGCCGAGCGCGGGTAAACGGCGGGACTAACTACCACCACCTTGACAACCGCAGCCTATGCCCGAACATATCAGGAAGGCGCGTGCATGGATTAACGAGATTCCCACTGTCCTTATCTAAAATTTTACGCAATACTGCCGCGACGGAACCGAACAGGCGCTCGGAGACCCGTACGTGAACCGTCCCCGATACTTACGCAGGAAAGACCAGCTCGGAGCTTTAACAAGCACCAGAGCCATAGACAGATAGTCTACATTTCAAAATGTCCATATACTTACGCAGGAAAGACCAGCTCAGCAGATCGCGTTCGGATCCGTTCAGAGAAGGATCGAGATGCCGAGCGCGGGTAAACGGCGGGACTAACTACCACCACCTTGACAACCGCAGCCTATGCCCGAACATATCAGGAAGGCGCGTGCATGGATTAACGAGATTCCCACTGTCCTTATCTAAAATTTTACGCAATACTGCCGCGACGGAACCGAACAGGCGCTCGGAGACCCGTACGTGAACCGTCCCCGATACTTACGCAGGAAAGACCAGCTCGGAGTTTTAACAAGCACCAGAGCCATAGACAGATAGTCTACATTTCAAAATGTCCATATACTTACGCAGGAAAGACCAGCTCAGCAGATCGCGTTCGCATCCGTTCAGAGAAGGATCGAGATGCCGAGCGCGGGTAAACGGCGGGACTAACTACCACCGCCTTGACAACCGCAGCCTATGCCCGAACATATCAGGAAGGCGCGTGCATGGATTAACGAGATTCCTACTGCCCCCCTAACTTCTCTCCGCTTGGGGAGTAGGACTTGCTAGGACTACTGTTTCAGCGATAGTCCTAATCATAGAGAAAGACAAATAATGCTCATCTTGTAGTGTGGAAAATTGGCAAACTCATAGTAGCAATGGTCCCAGGGTGCTTTGTCCATTCCACCACTCGGACACGGCCAGTTCCGTCAACTCTGCCAAGACTCCCTAACCTAAAACATTAAAAATCATAACTAGACTATTGATATTCCGATGGGAGGATGATTGGCATTAGGAATGATTGAACAATATGAAACACAATCACGAAGTTACTGCACCGTCCTACGGGGTCGCTATCTCAATAGACCTCATACCTTGCAAATCAAACATATAAGTCATCTAACTAATAAACTTCGAGCAGATAAGTCTAATATAAACAAATGTAGTATTCAACATATCCGAAAGTACTTAAGCAAAGGTAGAATCCTGGCCTGTTGGCGTTCGGTCATCAAGTGCAGAGGAACCGCAGGTTGATGTGGATAGCTTCGGACATGTGATTTCCAGATTGATCACGGTCGGCTCTACCAGTTCTGTCAGGGGAACTGGACACGGATAACCTAAAAAATACAAAAAATGTAAATACACCGCTGGTATCTTAATTGGAAGGTGACTAGCAACAAAATAAAATGAAATAAAAGTGGTTAAACAATATCAAAACATATCTACGGCGTCAAATTCACCCTGAAATAATACGAAATATTCATACAAAAGTACAATCTAGTGACACAGATGGTGTCCGACATAACCTCCAAGTGGTGCGAGGGGGTAAAACAAACAAGTCACAGGTCGACAAATCACATAAGATCGGTCTAATCCATAAGAAAACCTAAAAACACAACAATAACAAAATAAAATAAACAAAACGTTTAAACAGAACGAAGACATAACCTCCAATGCGTGTACGTCAATTCTAATGAATGAGAGACGAAAACAATATCCAACGACATAAAGTAGAGAAAGAAATCAGGCGGCGCGCGCCATCTAGCGAGAACCAAGACAATCAAAGAATAGGATTTTCAAATATAGAGAAGCGTAAAATTGTCAAGAATATCATTAAAAATCTTTGAAAATTGTATTATATTATATTCTATTCTATTCTAAATTAATGATATAAATAGAATATGATATAAAATATCCTTAGCTAAGCATCAGAATTCACCCACAGTCGAAACAAAGGAAGAGATATATTCACATCAAGGAAGGCTCTTCGAAACAATCTAACCTAAATTGCAATAACAACAATAAGTAACCTATGATAAATCACTAGATTAACAAACATATACATACATAAACGGCACTCTCACCTAGATTTCAAACTTACTCAAAAATGCTAATTATATAAGGCAATACAGGTCATCACGGATAATCCTCAAAGGAAGTGCACATCCGAGAGGATGTCAAGGGGCAAGTCAGTAACTGTGTATAACCGCAGCAACTCGGAATAAGCGAAAGATTGTTGCATGGAATATATAAACATCTTCAAACTAACATCCGGTCAAATCTCTCAATGTCATTTAGTTGCTCACTAAAAGCAACAATATCATTCAATTACCTTAAAGGTAACCATACGAAGTAACTAATTGGTACCCTATAGTCAATAAATAGACACTTACTGTATAAACTACCCTAATGAAAAGAAATACATGGGTTGACTGTCATGCATGGCCTTCCTACGGAGACAGTCATCGTACCAATGCATCCAAGTGGGGTGTTGGTCCAACAGTAAGGACATGATCATTAAACTAAAAATTCACAATATAGAATTAGTAGGTAGTGAATCGGATCGACAATTATAAATAATAAACGCATATATAGCTGGAGACCACCAAATCCAGTCGCAACAATAAATGACAGTCTATCATAACTCGTCGCACAATTATGTTCCATAGTAATCTCCAAACGATGACACGGCACTAATAGTCGGTCCGAAACGATAAATTAAAGCAACTTTCATCTCATTTTCAATTGATCACATCAAATTCTAAGAACAAATAACATAACCTCATAAATACAGCTGACATGTACCGGTTCGATATACAGAAATCCTAATCTTTGCAAATCCGATCATAACAATTAGGAAATAATTAATGAAATGAATGAGAAATTAGAAAGATACGATATCGATACAATAAAATGGATATTGTTCAATACTCTCATTAAGAAGAGACTGCATGCACGAAGATTCAGAGAAAGGTATTGTCAAAAGTATTGCGATCTATAAAATATCGTCGTAACTCTGTCGTATATCACAAAACCTCTCAAAATTAAAACTTATGCCTGTTATTTTACTACTTAAGCTAAAATAATAAAATTCTCTTTTTCAGCTGTCTTGGTGGTCCTGAAAAGGACCGATATTTGATGATAAAATAGGTTACATTCGTTTTATTTAGTTTTGCTATCTGTCTTTTTAGGTAACAATACAGCTTGGATATTTGGCAGAACGCCGCCCTGGGCTATAGTAACTCCGGATAGGAGTTTGTTCAATTCTTCGTCGTTTCTGATGGCCAATTGCAAATGCCTAGGGATAATCCTGGTTTTCTTGTTATCTCTAGCGGCGTTACCCGCCAATTCGAGAACCTCGGCTGCCAGATATTCCATTACGGCAGCTAAGTAGACGGGAGCACCGGCCCCTACGCGTTCGGCATAATTCCCTTTCCTTAAAAGTCTGTGAATACGACCGACAGGGAATTGTAATCCCGCTCGGTTAGAACGAGACTTCGCCTTTCCCTTCACTTTTCCGCCTTTACCACGTCCGGACATTTTACTATCGATTGCTTCTAGAACTCGCTCGCCTTAGAGTTGAAATCTGTACTAAAACTGTCAACATACTAGCAACGAATTTTGTTCGTAAGCCGAACGCATGATCTCGTACGCGACCAATGAAAGGCTAACTCAGATAATAGGCGGGGCTTAGGAGTGTATTTAAGGAGCCTATAAATTCTAAGGATTCCTGAAATTTGTTTTAGTCTAGTACTTTTCGTGGTTCCTTTAATATCGTAATATTTATTTCGAAATGCCTCCGAAAACAAGCGGTAAGGCGGCCAAAAAGGCCGGTAAGGCTCAGAAAAATATCTCCAAAAGTGACAAGAAAAAGAAACGCAAGAGGAAGGAAAGCTACGCGATCTACATTTACAAAGTTTTAAAGCAAGTTCATCCCGATACGGGTATCTCCAGCAAGGCCATGTCGATCATGAATTCTTTCGTGAACGATATATTCGAAAGGATAGCCGCCGAAGCGTCCCGTCTCGCTCATTACAATAAAAGATCTACTATCACAAGCAGAGAAATCCAAACTGCCGTGCGATTATTGCTGCCCGGTGAATTGGCTAAGCACGCCGTTAGTGAAGGTACCAAAGCCGTCACTAAATATACCAGTTCTAAGTAAACCATAAGCCTTGAATTAAAGGAGAAAACGGTTCTTTTCAGAGCCACAATTTAGATAAATAAAAAAAGAAATAATCTTAAAAAAAATTAATTTTATATATTATACAGCTGTAGTATCCAATATTGAAATACAAATTTTGTTATCAACAGTATATTATTATTCTTTGGTTATTAGTGATTACATTATTTTTTCTTTAGTTTTTAAAAACAATGCGTATAAGTACACCGACTGTTATTAATTACTAACATGTAGTCGAATATAACTCTGAGATAAAAATCCATAACTCTTTTAGTGGTTTATATAAATATCGATAAAAGAATATTAATTGAATTATCTTCTTTTTCTTTGATTAAATTTAGGTGGTTCTGAAAAGAACCGTTTTTTTTTTGTTGCAAAATACGAATATAAGTAGAGTATTATAAATGATAGAAAATAAAGTTTAGGCACGTTCGCCTCTGATACGTCTGGCTAGCTGAATATCCTTGGGCATGATGGTTACTCGCTTTGCATGTATCGCACATAAATTAGTATCCTCAAAAAGGCCAACTAAATAAGCTTCGCTGGCCTCTTGTAAAGCCATTACCGCCGAACTTTGAAAACGTAAATCGGTCTTGAAATCTTGAGCGATTTCGCGAACCAATCGTTGAAAAGGTAATTTCCTAATCAATAATTCGGTGCTCTTTTGATAACGACGAATCTCCCGCAAAGCGACCGTCCCAGGTCGGTAGCGATGTGGTTTCTTAACGCCACCGGTAGCTGGAGCGCTTTTCCTGGCCGCTTTGGTAGCCAATTGTTTCCTAGGAGCTTTACCTCCTGTTGATTTTCGCGCAGTTTGCTTGGTACGAGCCATATTTTTAAAATAGAGGTAATGAGAAAAATTAACAAACGCAAACGACGGCGACCCCTTTCGGACTGATTCGGTCATAAAATCAGAGAGTCCTTTTTATAACATGTTATCTAATCTGATTGGTCCGTTTTGTGCCAGTGGGCGGAACTCAATCCTAAGTCTACAAAACCGGGCTGATTGAATGTAATCGACAACAGTTGTCCGTAGCACTCGTGTTGTGAGCGCGCTACTTATTCGAGATCATTTATTTTTTTTGTATTAGGTTCGATAAAAGATGACCGGCAGAGGTAAAGGTGGTAAAGGTTTGGGAAAAGGAGGAGCCAAGCGGCATCGTAAAGTGCTTCGTGATAATATCCAAGGTATTACGAAGCCCGCCATTAGAAGATTGGCTAGACGAGGCGGCGTAAAACGTATATCTGGTCTGATTTACGAAGAGACCAGAGGTGTTTTAAAAGTGTTTTTGGAAAACGTCATCAGAGATGCCGTTACATATACCGAACACGCCAAAAGAAAAACCGTTACCGCAATGGATGTAGTATACGCCTTGAAACGTCAAGGACGTACATTATACGGGTTTGGAGGTTAAGTCACATTTTATTCGCGAACTAACGTGAAATGTGACCCTCAAAATTAATTTTAGAAAAATTAAACAACGGTTCTTTTCAGAACCACAAATTTATCGATATTTAAAAAACGGAAGCTCTATTAGGATTTAAGGATAATCTTTCAATCATTACAATCATCATAATTTTATTTAAAATAATAATTTAAGTATAACTGGCCCTAATTATTTGAGGGTTTGGATTCTAAAACTCTATACTTAATAAATAGACCGCCCCTTAAATTCATCGTTAATTACATAGATTATATACAAGGCGCGATGTTATAATACGGTTCGATTTTACTAAAGGAGAACCGCTAGAAATAAATCCTTCATATTATTTCGACTTAATTGTTGTTTAATAAAACGATAATTATTGGTATTGGAATGTCTCTTAATTTATCTTACACACCCAAAAAACAATCTTTAAAGTACTTAAACTGTTTATTAGAATATTTTAAATAATTAGTAAGTGCAAGTCATAATATGAGTTTTAATTTTAAGTTCTTTTTTTGTTTTATTATTTTGGTGGTCCTGAAAAGGACCGATAGTTAAAAGGTTTTTGTACGACACAAAAACCCTAAGGCTCATGTAACTTATTTGGTTTTACTATCTGTTTTTTTCGGTAACAATACGGCCTGGATGTTTGGTAGAACGCCGCCCTGGGCTATAGTAACACCGGAGAGGAGTTTGTTCAGTTCTTCGTCATTTCTGATGGCCAATTGTAAATGCCTAGGGATAATCCTTGTTTTCTTGTTGTCTCTAGCGGCGTTACCTGCCAACTCGAGAACTTCGGCCGCCAAATATTCCATTACGGCAGCTAAGTAGACGGGAGCACCGGCCCCTACGCGTTCGGCATAATTTCCTTTCCTTAAAAGCCGGTGAATACGGCCAACAGGAAATTGTAATCCCGCTCGGTTGGAACGAGATTTCGCCTTTCCCTTCACTTTTCCACCCTTACCACGTCCAGACATTGTATTGCTAACTTTTTTAAACTAAAAATAACCGAAAAACTAATGGCGACAACGCTCACGTCCTTTCGACAACGAATGAACAACTGGCAGTGAACTGTCCAGCGAATAGCTTTTATTCGGCAACTTCTCAAAACACTAGTACGTTTCCTACTCGACCAATCAGAGCTTTCTACGACATAACGCCAAGAATGGGCGGAGCTTAGAAGTGTAGCGTCATTTATCAAATAATTAAACGACTATAGGTATATTTCGGTTTAGTCTTTTATCTTTTGCTGTATGGGTAGGTCGCGAATCTCATTCGTTTAAAATGCCACCGAAGACAAGCGGTAAAGCGGCAAAAAAGGCTGGAAAAGCCCAGAAAAACATTTCTAAGAGCGATAAGAAAAAGAAGCGTAGGAGGAAGGAAAGCTACGCGATTTACATATACAAAGTTTTAAAGCAGGTTCATCCCGATACGGGTATTTCCAGCAAGGCCATGTCGATTATGAATTCTTTCGTGAACGATATATTCGAAAGGATAGCCGCCGAAGCGTCGCGCCTCGCCCATTACAATAAAAGATCGACCATCACGAGCAGAGAAATCCAAACCGCCGTTAGGTTATTGTTACCCGGTGAATTGGCTAAGCATGCCGTTAGCGAAGGTACCAAAGCTGTCACTAAATATACCAGTTCTAAGTAAACGAAATATATTATTTTGAAGGTGATCATAATAATATGAAGGGTGGAAAACGGCTCTTTTCAGAGCCCCAAAATGTTTAAAGAAGAAAAAAAGAAATAAACTATTGTTAAGAAGATAGGATATATACGAAGTCAAATAAATTAAAATATAGTAATCGTTCATAAAAATGTTAAAATATCCAGAAAAAAATATTTTATTTTATATATTCATTCCTTTACGGTAACATAATAACAGTATATGTGATACCCCTTTCTTATCGTGATATAAACTTCAAGTCAATCCAGCAGGTGTTCACACCTTATTACTAAGGATTCCTCAATATTCACAATATATTTGTGAGCATAATATTCTAAATTCAATTCACAAATATTATAACTAAAGCGTCATATAAACGGAAAAAATATCAATGTCTCTTTTTTCTAATAGAAGTTGGTGGTTCTGAGAAGAACCTTTTTTTTTCATATAAATACAAAAAACGACCTTAATATAGGACAGCCGTAGCATTTATGCACGTTCGCCTCTAATGCGTCTGGCTAATTGAATGTCCTTAGGCATGATAGTTACTCGTTTAGCATGGATCGCACACAAATTGGTGTCTTCAAAGAGACCAACCAAATAGGCCTCGCTAGCTTCTTGCAAAGCCATCACTGCCGAACTTTGGAAACGTAAATCGGTCTTGAAATCCTGAGCGATTTCGCGAACCAATCGTTGGAAAGGCAATTTCCTAATCAATAATTCGGTACTCTTCTGATAGCGTCGGATTTCTCTTAGAGCGACCGTACCGGGTCTGTAACGATGCGGTTTTTTAACACCACCGGTAGCGGGAGCGCTTTTCCTGGCTGCTTTAGTAGCCAATTGTTTTCTGGGAGCCTTACCTCCGGTTGATTTTCGAGCAGTTTGCTTGGTACGAGCCATCGTCTAAACGGGTCTGACTTCAAACGTGTAGGAAGAATTACAAGCGCAAGCACCAACGAACTTTTGGAAACTGATCGAAGGTGTCAAAGAAATCTCCCTTTTTAATAATGTGTGAAGATATTCTGATTGGTCCGGCTAGCATCTGTGGGCGGGACCCGATTCGAACTCAACAAAACCCATGGTAGGATTTGAAATTGAAATAGTTACCCGTAGTATTCGAGGTGTACGCTGCACAATTCGATTATAAATTTGCTTTCTTTTAATACTAAATTGAATAAATCATGACGGGCAGAGGTAAAGGTGGTAAAGGTTTGGGAAAAGGAGGCGCTAAGCGGCATCGTAAAGTGCTTCGTGATAATATCCAAGGTATTACGAAACCCGCCATCAGAAGATTGGCTAGGCGGGGTGGAGTTAAACGTATATCCGGTCTAATTTATGAAGAAACCAGAGGTGTATTAAAAGTATTTTTGGAAAACGTTATCAGAGACGCCGTCACTTATACCGAACACGCCAAAAGGAAAACCGTTACTGCCATGGATGTAGTATACGCCCTCAAACGCCAAGGACGAACCCTATACGGATTTGGCGGTTAAATAAAGTATTATATATGCTGACCAATTAAAACAGAACAACGTATCTATTCAACTAAAGAAAACAACGGTTCTTTTCAGAGCCACAAATTTACTAGCATAAAAAAAGAAATTTATTATTCGAAAATGGACTAAGATGACGTTAAATTTTATTAAATATCTGCTCCTTTCATCTAAGATTTACTTGTAAAGTAACAAATATACTGCATTATAATAGACGATCGTAATATAAAAAGATAGATAAAGTTTAAAATAAGATTTCATAATAAATGTTAGGTTAATGACAAGAATGTAAATGATGGTGAACAATCGAATACCGAATCTTCGTTGAAGCTTTAATATAGTTTTCCTTTAGAGAGAAAATACTCCGAGATAAACTTCGCGTCGATGAGCTTGGAGAATCCTTAAGATTTCAAAGAAGGTACGGTAGTTCTACGCACGTATGTATGGAGATCGCGTTCCATGTATTTATTGACTTTAGATAACTATTTATGAAAACAGATTTCAACTAAAGAAGCAAAATATACTATAATATATATGAGCATTGTATCGATACAGAAGGGTTTGACACGATATTCTTATAGACGTCTCGATATCGTTGCTCACCCGATACGTTCGATTGTAACCCAGAGTTCGGATGGTGTTAAGAAACCGTTAAATAAGAAGTATATTAGTATAGGATCGGTTAATTTTCATGTCATTGTTTTCTTACAGTTAATTCGACAACGGTACGTTTCGATATAGATTCGTTTTGGACAACGAACAATCTGTACCGCATCAATTAGGAATAATATGTCTCGTTTCTCCAATAATAGCATTAGATCTGTACGGAATTGCATTTATATCAAAAGACGATATATCGGGGGACGTAGATTTGAAAAGATATATTTTCATAGTTATAACCGAAAGTCTATAACTCGAATGTAAATTGGTAGTTTCGACGGAATCGAGAGCAACGCTTGATTTTGTGCTTCCTTCTAAGACGATAGTCAACGTAAAATTTATTGGTAAAGTTTGCTACTTCTACTACGTTTTATCTTTTAACGCCTCGAACATAAATCGTATGATATTCTAAAGGATTTATGTATTTAATATGAGAAATAAGTAAACGGTTCCAAGCTCGATGAACGTTTCGACGAAGCCGGAATATGGAACGTCGTTCGCGCTCGACCGTTCAGTCCTCCGTTCGGCTCATATCATATAGGGTACGCATTAAATGAGAGCGACCGCCAGACAGTTAAAATACGCGAACGAGAAGCATACGCACGTACGTAACTTTGTCAAACGAATCGTGATTAGAACGTTCTTATAAGAAAATTAAGAAATTATATCAGAATGTCGGACGTCGATATTAGCGGACAAGCGGTTTCTCCTTCGTCGAATCAAGGGAGTGGAGGAAATTCCGCCGCCGTTGTTAACGCATCGTCAACAGGCACACCGGCCGGGTCGAATTCATCTTCGGTGTCGGCTACGGGAGCCGCATCAGCTACAGCCGGTAGCGCAGGTTCGTCTGCAGGAGGGAAGAAAGAAAAATCCACTTCGAGCAAGGCGAAGAGTTCTAAATCGAAAGTTAGTCATCCTCCGATCGCTGATATGGTAACGAGTGCAATTAAAGGATTGAAAGAGAAAGGCGGAACTTCCTTCAGAGCTATTAAAAAATACATAGCGGCCAATTACAAAGTGGATGCTGACAAATTATCGCCCTTTATAAAGAAATATATAAAGACGTGGATCGCTTCGGGTGTTTTGGTACAAACGAAGGGCAAAGGAGCTTCCGGATCATTTAAATTAGCGGCTTCGGCACGTAAAGCAGGAGGTACGACAGCCGCAGGTACGAAGAAAAGAAAAACGGCCACTGCCAAAACCGGACAGAAAAATAAACGAAAACCAGTAGGAGGTGCCGCGACAGCTACGACAGCCGGTGGTAAAAAAGCGTCTGCCAAAAAAACCTCAGAGAAAACGGAAAAAAAGACGACCGCCGCCTCCGCCTCAACTAAGAAAACCACAGCTAAAAGTAAGAAAGGTGAATCTGCAACTTTGGCCGAGAAAAAAGCTTCTGCCAAAAAAGCCGTCGAAAAGAAAACAGGAAAGAAATCTACCGCCGCCACGACTACGTCCGCTTCCAATGCCGCCGCTAATAGTTCATCTTCGAAAGCAGCAAAAAGCAACACGGCCGCAAGATCCCCGAAATCGCCTTCCAAAGCGAAAAAATCTAATAAAGCCGGACCTACGAAAAAGCCCAAGGCGCCTAAACCGAAAAGTGCTAAGACGACGACCTCAACTGTTCGTGTTGCCGCTGGTGAAGGTGCGAAAACTAAAAAACCAGTATCACCAAAGAAAAAGAAATAAAACTATTTCTACTACGTATGACGATATATTAAACAGGCGACACATTTCATCGTCAGATCAAGAAGACACGGAGTTGAAAATTACAAATATCCCGACACTCCTGGACGTGCTACGACTTCCCTAAAAAATACGTTCGTCCAAGACCGTATTTTTTTAATAGAAAAAAAACGGTTCTTTTCAGAACCACAATATAACTTTATAAAAGAAAGAATATTTATATAATTTATTTATTATCTTATTATTACTTAAATGATTATTTTCTAGATAGAGCCGTAACTAATTAGGGAACCGATCGATCGATACTCTAAAACAGTAATAAAGGAATATTCAGTACAGATCAGATTATTTATAAATTTTCTAGTTAATATTTATTCTTTAATAAGAACGCGTATTCTAACTTCTTTTTTATACGATTTTGTTGGCCCTGAAAAGGACCGATATTAAAGGGCGTATGCAAAACTTTAAACGGTTTGCGTTATCTATTTGGTTTTGCTGTCTGTCTTTTTAGGCAATAATACTGCTTGAATGTTAGGCAAGACGCCGCCCTGGGCAATAGTAACGCCAGATAACAGTTTATTCAATTCCTCGTCGTTTCTGATGGCCAATTGTAAATGCCTAGGGATAATCCTTGTTTTCTTGTTGTCTCTAGCGGCGTTACCCGCCAACTCGAGAACTTCGGCCGCCAGATATTCCATTACGGCAGCTAAGTAAACGGGAGCACCGGCCCCTACGCGTTCGGCATAATTTCCTTTCCTTAGAAGTCGGTGAATACGACCGACAGGAAATTGTAATCCCGCACGATTGGAACGAGACTTCGCCTTTCCCTTCACTTTTCCGCCTTTACCACGTCCGGACATGTTAATCTCGATCGTTGTTAGATACTGCTCACCTTTAAATCAAAAACGGTACTGGAAATTTCTTACAGATCGGCCTGGAATTTTGTCCGCGAGCCAAACTCGTTATATCATACGCGACCAATCAGACTCTAACTCGGGCTATGGGCGGGGCTTAGAAGTGTTCCTTCGAATGTTATAAGTTCTAGAATTAAAGGCATTTTTTTAGTTAAGTACTCTTTGAGGTACGTGAGACGTCGGGATTTTTATTTCGAAATGCCACCGAAGACAAGCGGTAAGGCGGCCAAGAAAGCCGGAAAAGCCCAGAAAAATATCTCTAAGAGCGACAAGAAAAAGAAGCGCAGGAGGAAGGAAAGCTATGCGATTTACATATACAAAGTTTTAAAGCAGGTTCATCCCGATACGGGTATCTCCAGCAAGGCCATGTCGATCATGAATTCTTTCGTGAACGATATATTCGAAAGGATAGCCGCCGAAGCGTCGCGTCTCGCCCATTACAATAAGAGATCAACGATCACGAGCAGAGAAATCCAAACCGCCGTTAGGTTATTGTTACCCGGTGAGTTGGCTAAGCACGCCGTTAGCGAAGGTACCAAAGCAGTCACCAAATATACCAGTTCTAAGTAAATTAATTCACATACCTATGTGTGTTTCAATATACTACTTACCTGCAAAATCGGTTCTTTTCAGAACCACAATTGGATATACATTTTAAAAAATGAAATGTTAAACAGTAGCTGACATTTTATAAAAACAGAATTTTCAGATATATATATATATATTGTAGTTATTGTATTGAATTATATTATATCATTATAATCTGTTATATAGTAAGTATATAGAATAAGTTTTGTAAAAATGGTACGGCCCGAGATTGTTATTTAAAAATAAGGTAAAGTATTTCTGGAGTGACTTCGAAAATATGTGTATTCATTTTTATTACGTTTATGACTATATGATAATTAATTTATTTTTCCTAACTGTGGCTAATTGTGGATTGTGGCTAATTTCTACACGATAAGTATTAATCACGGGAACGTCTCGAAATGAACAAATAGGAACTGTAATTAATCAAGAATTTAGAATGGAACTATCGTCCTAATATAATGAGGATCGTCAAAGAGAAGATACTTTTTTTTTCGTTTACTAGGTTGACCTTGCTTGGGGACAGTGGAACTCAGTGGAAAATCGCTGATGGTGGGTGAGGAGGATAGGCCTGTGGTCAGAATCGATATCTTGGAGTACTTGCAGGTCAGAGGCTTGATTCGAATTTTGATAGATAAAAAAGTCAATTATTGTCGGTCGATTGGAGGAGTAGTGAGTTGGTTCGCTTGGAGCAATAAGCCCAAGTTCCAACTCATCTATTATCCCGGCCGATAGTAATTCTTCCAATAGCTGTGTGGTTGATGGCGTTGAAAATGGCCTGAAAATCTCCTTGGTCATCTGAATATGTTCCGAAGAGTATTTCGCCAATGGAGATCGGGTTCGTGTTCTAGTGGAATCCAGACCAGCCAGACGACTGTTATCTTGAGTTCCCCGTACATGAGTGGGGGGAGGAATTGGTCTTTTGGGTTTGGTTGTTTTTGGAGTAGGTCGGCACTTGCATCCCGAGTAATTTGCGGTGTATGGTTCTCAACAGTTGGTGCATTTCGGCGGGGAATTTCTGTCTTTGGGACTTGACGTAGGCCGGAGTGGCTTTACAGTTGGCCGATGAATGACCGTAGAATTGGCAGTTAAAACGTTGAACGCGCCTGCCGTTGCCGCGCTGGGCTTGGACTTTTACCACCTGATTCATTAGGCGGTCGACCGCGAAGATACGGCGTTCCTCTCGAGGAACCGACCAACATGGATTGGATTGAAACCGAGCTTCATGAGCGCGGTTCGGACTTCGAGTTACCATTACGTCGAGAGAGAAATATAATATATTAGCTGACCCCGCAGACACTCCGTACCCTGTACTCAATGGATAAATAAAGGATTCATTCTATCAAATTCTTCGTTCAAATCACTTTCGAATCATCCTTAGGAACATTCTGATATCGGAAAACCTTATCCGTAGTCGATAAACGATATCTAACGGATGAATTATAGAAAATGGCCAATAAGCGGCAAATATCCGATCGTAAGGGTGCACCATCGTTTCGGCGAATCATTCTTTTGGAATCTTACGTTCTACAAGCAAAACATTTATTCATAGGTATATACCGATAATAACGAACGGGCCGACGTAACAACCTAAAATGTCCTGAAATACGTGAGAACAGTTTTACTCCGATCGCCGTATCGATATGTGACAGTATCCATCCTATGAAGGATCTTTACATTCTACTAGCATAATTTTATGGATCGGAATTTTCCGACTTTTAAAGAACGTGATCGGCAGTCTAGAAACGGCCTGAGGACGTATTAACACGAGAGGTTAAAATTATTGCTTTAGAAGTTCACGTTGTCTAAAGCTAAAGTTTATTCATCGGAACATTCCGATAATAACGAGAACGGGCAGACGTAAAAACGAAAAATTTGCGCAACGTCCGTATAAACGATCTGTTCTAAAACACCCATACATTTCCGATAGCTGGCGAGAGACCCGCGCTTAAATCGTGTGCGCTTCTACGTGGGGCGATACGAGAGACGGATACGACGGGTCGGGTCGACCGGCGCTGTGACACTTTTACCGAGTGGCTTTTGATCAGCGAAGGTGGTATTACATATTATATGTTAATATATAAGATCCGAACCGTATTTTTTTATTTATCTAAATAAAAAGCGTATTTCGTCGTGTTATTATATATTCGTAACGCTCTCGCGATTTTGTATCGTCGTTTCGTTGTTCTTCCTGGTCGGTTTTTTTCGATATATCGGGAAGCGTACGACGACGACGACGGTATCACTGCGAGATCGCGAATTCGGCGGGAACATTCGGCTTCGTTAGAAGAAGATGATCCACGATTCATATGCGATTGGAATTATTATTTTTATGGACGTATCGGTTTTTCATCGGAACGTTCATAAAACAGCAACACATTTTGCGATAGCTCTCTGCTCTCCGAGCGAGAATAAAATAAAAAATCACGAAACGTTTCTCGTACGAGGTTTCCTTGTCGCTTTATATATTTCTATCTAGCGAAGGGTTCGGAGAGAATGTTTTTCGAGGTCTTATAAACGCCGAACGATATTTTGCGGCATCCAATTTTCGACGTAGTCGACGATCGTCGTCGATAATCGAGATAATTGGGTGCCTAGTCGATCGGTTGTGTATAAAAAAAACAAAAGATGTGTCTAAGATGATGATATCGTTTTGTTTTATTAGACAACTAATATTAAAATGTAAGAGCGTGGCGCCTCGGACCGGTTTTTCCGTCGTCTAGGCGCGCTATCATGCACCTCCTTTTTATTAGTCGTCGATATATATTATATATCGTCGTCTTACGCACACGTTTCTTTATAAGTCAAACTTATAAAATAAACTGTGTCTGTATTTGTTTTATCTGCTTCGTGTCGATAAAATAATAAGAACAGTTCCCTGGTTGATCCTGCCAGTAGTCATATGCTTGTCTCAAAGATTAAGCCATGCATGTCTCAGTACATACCGAATTAAGGTGAAACCGCGAAAGGCTCATTAAATCAGTTATGGTTCCTTAGATCGTACCCACAATTACTTGGATAACTGTGGTAATTCTAGAGCTAATACATGCAAACAGAGCTCCGACCAGAGATGGAAGGAGTGCTTTTATTAGATCAAAACCAATCGGTTTCGGGTTCGCGCTCGTCATCGTACAACTTGGTGACTCTGAATAACTTTAAGCTGATCGCACGGTCTCGCACCGGCGACACATCTTTCAAATGTCTGCCTTATCAACTGTCGATGGTAGGTTCTGCGCCTACCATGGTCGTAACGGGTAACGGGGAATCAGGGTTCGATTCCGGAGAGGGAGCCTGAGAAACGGCTACCACATCCAAGGAAGGCAGCAGGCGCGCAAATTACCCACTCCCGGCACGGGGAGGTAGTGACGAAAAATAACGATACGGGACTCATCCGAGGCCCCGTAATCGGAATGAGTACACTCTAAACCCTTTAACGAGGATCAATTGGAGGGCCAGTCTGGTGCCAGCAGCCGCGGTAATTCCAGCTCCAATAGCGTATATTAAAGTTGTTGCGGTTAAAAAGCTCGTAGTCGAATTTGTGTCTCGCGCCGCCGGTTCATCGTTCGCGGTGTTAACTGGCGTGTTTTTCGCGAGACGTCCTGCCGGTGGGCTTAGTCGTGTCGCGTCGCCGTCGCGCGTGCGTTTCGGCGTGCGTGTTGTGCGCGTCGTGGTTACGACGGCCCAACTCAATCCTGCCGCGGTGCTCTTTACTGAGTGTCGAGGTGGGCCGGCACGTTTACTTTGAACAAATTAGAGTGCTCAAAGCAGGCTAAAATTTCGCCTGAATACTGTATGCATGGAATAATGGAATAGGACCTCGGTTCTATTTTGTTGGTTTTCGGAACCCCGAGGTAATGATTAATAGGAACGGATGGGGGCATTCGTATTGCGACGTTAGAGGTGAAATTCTTGGATCGTCGCAAGACGAACAGAAGCGAAAGCATTTGCCAAAAACGCTTTCATTGATCAAGAACGAAAGTTAGAGGTTCGAAGGCGATCAGATACCGCCCTAGTTCTAACCTTAAACGATGCCAGCTAGCGATCCGTCGACGTTCCCTAATATGACTCGACGGGCAGCTTCCGGGAAACCAAAGCTTTTGGGTTCCGGGGGAAGTATGGTTGCAAAGCTGAAACTTAAAGGAATTGACGGAAGGGCACCACCAGGAGTGGAGCCTGCGGCTTAATTTGACTCAACACGGGAAACCTCACCAGGCCCGGACACCGGAAGGATTGACAGATTGAGAGCTCTTTCTTGATTCGGTGGGTGGTGGTGCATGGCCGTTCTTAGTTGGTGGAGCGATTTGTCTGGTTAATTCCGATAACGAACGAGACTCTAGCCTGCTAACTAGGCGCTTTTTGACATCCTAAAGGCCCGCCGGCCGCGTTGCTTTCGGGTTTCGCGGTTCGTGCGCGGTTTTTACTGTCGGCGTACAAACTATTCTTCTTAGAGGGACAGGCGGCTTCTAGCCGCACGAGATTGAGCAATAACAGGTCTGTGATGCCCTTAGATGTTCTGGGCCGCACGCGCGCTACACTGAAGGAATCAGCGTGTCTTCCCTGGCCGAGCGGCCCGGGTAACCCGCTGAACCTCCTTCGTGCTAGGGATTGGGGCTTGCAATTGTTCCCCATGAACGAGGAATTCCCAGTAAGCGCGAGTCATAAGCTCGCGTTGATTACGTCCCTGCCCTTTGTACACACCGCCCGTCGCTACTACCGATTGAATGATTTAGTGAGGTCTTCGGATCGACACGCGATGGCGTTTCGGCGTCGTCGATGTGTAGGAAAAGATGACCAAACTTGATCATTTAGAGGAAGTAAAAGTCGTAACAAGGTTTCCGTAGGTGAACCTGCGGAAGGATCATTACAGTGTGTTGTTATGCCTATATATATATAATAGGTAAACGTACAAGTCTGTAAAAATCATTGTCGAACGTTAAAGAGCCATCTACGAAGTTCGGAAGTTCCGATCGAATTTCGACGTCGTCAACGTAGCTGTTTTCGGGTACCTATAATATATGGTTTTAAAAGATGTACGCCCGAAAGCGGAGATATATACGATGAAGATGTTGTTATATAGGACGACGAGTAATAATCGTCGGCCTACGACGGATTTCGTTATAAATGGACAAATCGAGCGCAAAATAAAACGATTTTGCCAATTATATTTCTAATCGACGTTTCGATCCTCATATCGACGAACATATACGATGATCGGTAATGTGATTAGTTTACGAAAATCTTATCACCCTTCGTTTGTTTCATTCCAAAAGGGTGAGATTTAGTTTACGAAAATATTGCCAAACTATGATCAGCGTATGCTCTTTTGTTGTCGTACGAGGTGAGACGACGAAAATTTACAACGAACGTCACCATTTCGAGTAGTCTGTCTCCGCTCCTCTCGTTGTGTGTAGTGGAGAAGACGAAAATAAACCGTAAGAGCGTTTTAAAGTCGACGGCGGCTGCGAAAGGGGCGCAAGCGCTGTCTATGACGTGAGCGCGCGTCGTCGTCGTCGTCGTCGTCTTATAATAGAAACGTTTCGATATGCGTTTAAAACCTAACTTAAAAAAAGATTACCCTAAACGGTGGATCACTTGGCTCGTGGGTCGATGAAGAACGCAGCTAATTGCGCGTCAACTTGTGAACTGCAGGACACATGAACATCGACATTTCGAACGCACATTGCGGTCCTGGGATCTCATACCCGGACCACTCCTGGCTGAGGGTCGTATCTCATTTCAAGACTGCTCGGATTTTCTTTGATCTTCGCGATCGACGAGAAATGTCTGAGCGTGCTGAGCGTATAAGCGCGATTCGATCGCGACGTTCTAAAACGTGACAGCGGACCCGTACGTGTGACCTAACTCTCTCGTACGGGTCGTACGAATATGAAAGGGATGAGACGTGTTTAAAACGGTCGTTCGCACGTTTTTGTGATAAACGTAGCGCGCACCATTAATACGATCGTCGTATCCGATAAAATTAGTTTTTAATCGACGTCGGATCGTAGGTGCGTTGTCTCTCGAATACGAGGGAGAAAACACCGTTTTTCGACGGCGCGTCTTT
>NW_027473151.1:32500-49797 GCF_030347505.1 Rhynchophorus ferrugineus
CTGTATAAATAACAAAGGCGAATAGAGAGGATGTCAATCTTTTCTATTCGCCTTTTTATTTGTCTAAATTCGTTCTTGGGAACATTTTCCGTACATAAATATATCGCATTGATATACATCGACGACGCATTTATGTATGCATGTATAAATAACAAAGGCGAATAGAGAGGATGTCAATCCTTTCTATTCGCCTTTTTATTTGTCTAAATTCGTTCTTGGGAACATTTTCCGTACATAAATATATCGCATTGATATACATCGATGATACATTTATGTATGCTTGTATAAATAACAAAGGCGAATAGAGAGGATGTCAATCCTTTCTATTCGCCTTTTTATTTGTCTAAATTCGTTCTTGGGAACATTTTCCGTACATAAATATATCGCATTGATATACATCGACGACGCATTTATGTATGCATGTATAAATAACAAAGGCGAATAGAGAGGATGTCAATCCTTTCTATTCGCCTTTTTATTTGTCTAAATTCGTTCTTGGGAACATTTTCCGTACATAAATATATCGCATTGATATACATCGATGATACATTTATGTATGCTTGTATAAATAACAAAGGCGAATAGAGAGGATGTCAATCCTTTCTATTCGCCTTTTTATTTGTCTAAATTCGTTCTTGGGAACATTTTCCGTACATAAATATATCGCATTGATATACATCGATGATACATTTATGTATGCTTGTATAAATAACAAAGGCGAATAGAGAGGATGTCAATCTTTTCTATTCGCCTTTTTATTTGTCTAAATTCGTTCTTGGGAACATTTTCCGTACATAAATATATCGCATTGATATACATCGACGACGCATTTATGTATGCATGTATAAATAACAAAGGCGAATAGAGAGGATGTCAATCTTTTCTATTCGCCTTTTTATTTGTCTAAATTCGTTCTTGGGAACATTTTCCGTACATAAATATATCGCATTGATATACATCGACGATGCATTTATGTATGCCTGTATAAATAACAAAGGCGAATAGAGAGGATGTCAATCTTTTCTATTCGCCTTTTTATTTGTCTAAATTCGTTCTTGGGAACATTTTCCGTACATAAATATATCGCATTGATATACATCGACGACGCATTTATGTATGCATGTATAAATAACAAAGGCGAATAGAGAGGATGTCAATCCTTTCTATTCGCCTTTTTATTTGTCTAAATTCGTTCTTGGGAACATTTTCCGTACATAAATATATCGCATTGATATACATCGATGATACATTTATGTATGCTTGTATAAATAACAAAGGCGAATAGAGAGGATGTCAATCCTTTCTATTCGCCTTTTTATTTGTCTAAATTCGTTCTTGGGAACATTTTCCGTACATAAATATATCGCATTGATATACATCGATGATACATTTATGTATGCTTGTATAAATAACAAAGGCGAATAGAGAGGATGTCAATCTTTTCTATTCGCCTTTTTATTTGTCTAAATTCGTTCTTGGGAACATTTTCCGTACAAAAATATATCGCATTGATATACATCGACGATGCATTTATGTATGCCTGTATAAATAACAAAGGCGAATAGAGAGGATGTCAATATTTTCTATTCGCCTTTTTATTTGTCTAAATTCGTTCTTGGGAACATTTTCCGTACATAAATATATCGCATTGATATACATCGACGATGCATTTATGTATGCCTGTATAAATAACAAAGGCGAATAGAGAGGATGTCAATCTTTTCTATTCGCCTTTTTATTTGTCTAAATTCGTTCTTGGGAACATTTTCCGTACATAAGTATATTGCATATAATATGCGTATGTATATAAAGACAAATACAAGGGATGTAAATCTCTTTTATTTTGCTAAATTCGTTTTACAGAACGTTGTGTAAACTTAAGGATATCATTCATCTTAACCGATAAGCACCTAGCCTATACTCTTTTTGTATTCTATTATCATGTTTGGAAACATTTTCTTACGATTTCCAGAATTAAATTCACTATTTTAATTCGGAACATTGTCTTAAATGTACGTTCAGTTCGAAGACGAACCACAAGATACGTTTATAAGTTATACCTTATGAGACTATTAAATATACAGTTTTCAGACCTAATGCGATGAACTATCAAAAAACAATTAAAAAACATCGCCCCGTGCGGAAATTGAATTGGAGACTAATTCCATTCATCTGAATTCGATCATTACCCGCATTGTACTTCTAGAGCCCGTTCGGTCCGATGGCGAATAAAATCCGCGTTTCAGTATATCATATGCGGTTAAACGGTGAGGCCAGTTACAACTGCATTAAAACCTCCGATGTATACCTGAATATAGCGGGAGGACGCCCGCATAATTTGACGAACCTTCAAGTGCACCTACTTATGAGGGACCATATAATACCAATTCGACATGACGAGAATTCAGAGCCAAATCGATATCACATGGCAACTATATTTGGTTCTAATGAAATGAAGGATCAACGAACATGAAGACATGCTCATCAATCACAGATACATGGAATTCTGTATCGTCGCAACCGATAATACGTACAACCTTCGATTGGAATGAATTAATCAAAAAAATTGGACGAAAATAGTTTAGACATTCAGAAAACTGACAATTAGGTAAAACTGTAAAACCTGCTTTAAATAGAAACCACATTAATCAAAAAAGGTCATGCATTGTAATACGATTAGTTACGAAAGTAGCCTAACCTTTGGACCATTTTGAATTTTAACTTATCGAGATATCGTTCGCGGGTAAACGGCGGGACTAACTACCACCGCCTTGACAACCGCAGCCTATGCCCGAACAAATCAGGAAGGCGCGTGCATGGATTAACGAGATTCCCACTGTCCTTATCTAAAATTTTACGCAATACTGCCGCGACGGAACCGAACAGGCGCTCGGAGACCCGTACGTGAACCGTCCCCGATACTTACGCAGGAAAGACCAGCTCGGAGCTTTAACAAGCACCAGAGCCATAGACAGATAGTCTACATTTCAAAATGTCCATATACTTACGCAGGAAAGACCAGCTCAGCAGATCGCGTTCGGATCCGTTCAGAGAAGGATCGAGATGCCGAGCGCGGGTAAACGGCGGGACTAACTACCACCGCCTTGACAACCGCAGCCTATGCCCGAACATATCAGGAAGGCGCGTGCATGGATTAACGAGATTCCCACTGTCCTTATCTAAAATTTTACGCAATACTGCCGCGACGGAACCGAACAGGCGCTCGGAGACCCGTACGTGAACCGTACCCGATACTTACGCAGGAAAGACCAGCTCGGAGCTTTAACAAGCACCAGAGCCATAGACAGATAGTCTACATTTCAAAATGTCCATATACTTACGCAGGAAAGACCAGCTCAGCAGATCGCGTTCGGATCCGTTCAGAGAAGGATCGAGATGCCGAGCGCGGGTAAACGGCGGGACTAACTACCACCAACTTGACAACCGCAGCCTATGCCCGAACATATCAGGAAGGCGCGTGCATGGATTAACGAGATTCCCACTGTCCTTATCTAAAATTTTACGCAATACGGCCGCGACGGAACCGAACAGGCGCTCGGAGACCCGTACGTGAACCGTCCCCGATACTTACGCAGGAAAGACCAGCTCGGAGCTTTAACAAGCACCAGAGCCATAGACAGATAGTCTACATTTCAAAATGTCCATATACTTACGCAGGAAAGACCAGCTCAGACCTTTAACAAGCACCAGAGCCATAGACTCATGGTCTACATTTCAAAATGTCCCTAACTAAGATCGCGTTCGGATCCGTTCAGAGAAGGATCGAGATGCCGAGCGCGGGTAAACGGCGGGACTAACTACCACCACCTTGACAACCGCAGCCTATGCCCGAACATATCAGGAAGGCGCGTGCATGGATTAACGAGATTCCCACTGTCCTTATCTAAAATTTTACGCAATACGGCCGCGACGGAACCGAACAGGCGCTCGGAGACCCGTACGTGAACCGTCCCCGATACTTACGCAGGAAAGACCAGCTCGGAGCTTTAACAAGCACCAGAGCCATAGACAGATAGTCTACATTTCAAAATGTCCATATACTTACGCAGGAAAGACCAGCTCAGCAGATCGCGTTCGGATCCGTTCAGAGAAGGATCGAGATGCCGAGCGCGGGTAAACGGCGGGACTAACTACCACCACCTTGACAACCGCAGCCTATGCCCGAACATATCAGGAAGGCGCGTGCATGGATTAACGAGATTCCCACTGTCCTTATCTAAAATTTTACGCAATACGGCCGCGACGGAACCGAACAGGCGCTCGGAGACCCGTACGTGAACCGTCCCCGATACTTACGCAGGAAAGACCAGCTCGGAGCTTTAACAAGCACCAGAGCCATAGACAGATAGTCTACATTTCAAAATGTCCATATACTTACGCAGGAAAGACCAGCTCAGCAGATCGCGTTCGGATCCGTTCAGAGAAGGATCGAGATGCCGAGCGCGGGTAAACGGCGGGACTAACTACCACCACCTTGACAACCGCAGCCTATGCCCGAACATATCAGGAAGGCGCGTGCATGGATTAACGAGATTCCCACTGTCCTTATCTAAAATTTTACGCAATACGGCCGCGACGGAACCGAACAGGCGCTCGGAGACCCGTACGTGAACCGTCCCCGATACTTACGCAGGAAAGACCAGCTCGGAGCTTTAACAAGCACCAGAGCCATAGACAGATAGTCTACATTTCAAAATGTCCATATACTTACGCAGGAAAGACCAGCTCAGACCTTTAACAAGCACCAGAGCCATAGACTCATGGTCTACATTTCAAAATGTCCCTAACTAAGATCGCGTTCGGATCCGTTCAGAGAAGGATCGAGATGCCGAGCGCGGGTAAACGGCGGGACTAACTACCACCACCTTGACAACCGCAGCCTATGCCCGAACATATCAGGAAGGCGCGTGCATGGATTAACGAGATTCCCACTGTCCTTATCTAAAATTTTACGTAATACGGCCGCGACGGAACCGAACAGGCGCTCGGAGACCCGTACGTGAACCGTCCCCGATACTTACGCAGGAAAGACCAGCTCGGAGCTTTAACAAGCACCAGAGCCATAGACAGATAGTCTACATTTCAAAATGTCCATATACTTACGCAGGAAAGACCAGCTCAGACCTTTAACAAGCACCTGAGCCATAGACTCATGGTCTACATTTCAAAATGTCCCTAACTAAGATCGCGTTCGGATCCGTTCAGAGAAGGATCGAGATGCCGAGCGCGGGTAAACGGCGGGACTAACTACCACCACCTTGACAACCGCAGCCTATGCCCGAACATATCAGGAAGGCGCGTGCATGGATTAACGAGATTCCCACTGTCCTTATCTAAAATTTTACGCAATACGGCCGCGACGGAACCGAACAGGCGCTCGGAGACCCGTACGTGAACCGTCCCCGATACTTACGCAGGAAAGACCAGCTCGGAGCTTTAACAAGCACCAGAGCCATAGACAGATAGTCTACATTTCAAAATGTCCATATACTTACGTAGGAAAGACCAGCTCAGACCTTTAACAAGCACCAGAGCCATAGACTCATGGTCTACAATTCAAAATGTCCCTAACTAAGATCGCGTTCGGATCCGTTCAGAGAAGGATCGAGATGCCGAGCGCGGGTAAACGGCGGGACTAACTACCACCACCTTGACAACCGCAGCCTATGCCCGAACATATCAGGAAGGCGCGTGCATGGATTAACGAGATTCCCACTGTCCTTATCTAAAATTTTACGCAATACTGCCGCGACGGAACCGAACAGGCGCTCGGAGACCCGTACGTGAACCGTTCCCGATACTTACGCAGGAAAGACCAGCTCGGAGCTTTAACAAGCACCAGAGCCATAGACAGATAGTCTACATTTCAAAATGTCCATATACTTACGCAGGAAAGACCAGCTCAGACCTTTAACAAGCACCAGAGCCATAGACTCATGGTCTACATTTCAAAATGTCCCTAACTAAGATCGCGTTCGGATCCGTTCAGAGAAGGATCGAGATGCCGAGCGCGGGTAAACGGCGGGACTAACTACCACCACCTTGACAACCGCAGCCTATGCCCGAACATATCAGGAAGGCGCGTGCATGGATTAACGAGATTCCCACTGTCCTTATCTAAAATTTTACGCAATACGGCCGCGACGGAACCGAACAGGCGCTCGGAGACCCGTACGTGAACCGTCCCCGATACTTACGCAGGAAAGACCAGCTCGGAGCTTTAACAAGCACCAGAGCCATAGACAGATAGTCTACATTTCAAAATGTCCATATACTTACGTAGGAAAGACCAGCTCAGACCTTTAACAAGCACCAGAGCCATAGACTCATGGTCTACAATTCAAAATGTCCCTAACTAAGATCGCGTTCGGATCCGTTCAGAGAAGGATCGAGATGCCGAGCGCGGGTAAACGGCGGGACTAACTACCACCACCTTGACAACCGCAGCCTATGCCCGAACATATCAGGAAGGCGCGTGCATGGATTAACGAGATTCCCACTGTCCTTATCTAAAATTTTACGCAATACGGCCGCGACGGAACCGAACAGGCGCTCGGAGACCCGTACGTGAACCGTCCCCGATACTTACGCAGGAAAGACCAGCTCGGAGCTTTAACAAGCACCAGAGCCATAGACAGATAGTCTACATTTCAAAATGTCCATATACTTACGTAGGAAAGACCAGCTCAGACCTTTAACAAGCACCAGAGCCATAGACTCATGGTCTACAATTCAAAATGTCCCTAACTAAGATCGCGTTCGGATCCGTTCAGAGAAGGATCGAGATGCCGAGCGCGGGTAAACGGCGGGACTAACTACCACCACCTTGACAACCGCAGCCTATGCCCGAACATATCAGGAAGGCGCGTGCATGGATTAACGAGATTCCCACTGTCCTTATCTAAAATTTTACGTAATACGGCCGCGACGGAACCGAACAGGCGCTCGGAGACCCGTACGTGAACCGTCCCCGATACTTACGCAGGAAAGACCAGCTCGGAGCTTTAACAAGCACCAGAGCCATAGACAGATAGTCTACATTTCAAAATGTCCATATACTTACGCAGGAAAGACCAGCTCAGCAGATCGCGTTCGGATCCGTTCAGAGAAGGATCGAGATGCCGAGCGCGGGTAAACGGCGGGACTAACTACCACCAACTTGACAACCGCAGCCTATGCCCGAACATATCAGGAAGGCGCGTGCATGGATTAACGAGATTCCCACTGTCCTTATCTAAAATTTTACGCAATACGGCCGCGACGGAACCGAACAGGCGCTCGGAGACCCGTACGTGAACCGTCCCCGATACTTACGCAGGAAAGACCAGCTCGGAGCTTTAACAAGCACCAGAGCCATAGACAGATAGTCTACATTTCAAAATGTCCATATACTTACGCAGGAAAGACCAGCTCAGACCTTTAACAAGCACCAGAGCCATAGACTCATGGTCTACATTTCAAAATGTCCCTAACTAAGATCGCGTTCGGATCCGTTCAGAGAAGGATCGAGATGCCGAGCGCGGGTAAACGGCGGGACTAACTACCACCACCTTGACAACCGCAGCCTATGCCCGAACATATCAGGAAGGCGCGTGCATGGATTAACGAGATTCCCACTGTCCTTATCTAAAATTTTACGCAATACGGCCGCGACGGAACCGAACAGGCGCTCGGAGACCCGTACGTGAACCGTCCCCGATACTTACGCAGGAAAGACCAGCTCGGAGCTTTAACAAGCACCAGAGCCATAGACAGATAGTCTACATTTCAAAATGTCCATATACTTACGCAGGAAAGACCAGCTCAGCAGATCGCGTTCGGATCCGTTCAGAGAAGGATCGAGATGCCGAGCGCGGGTAAACGGCGGGACTAACTACCACCACCTTGACAACCGCAGCCTATGCCCGAACATATCAGGAAGGCGCGTGCATGGATTAACGAGATTCCCACTGTCCTTATCTAAAATTTTACGCAATACGGCCGCGACGGAACCGAACAGGCGCTCGGAGACCCGTACGTGAACCGTCCCCGATACTTACGCAGGAAAGACCAGCTCGGAGCTTTAACAAGCACCAGAGCCATAGACAGATAGTCTACATTTCAAAATGTCCATATACTTACGTAGGAAAGACCAGCTCAGACCTTTAACAAGCACCAGAGCCATAGACTCATGGTCTACAATTCAAAATGTCCCTAACTAAGATCGCGTTCGGATCCGTTCAGAGAAGGATCGAGATGCCGAGCGCGGGTAAACGGCGGGACTAACTACCACCACCTTGACAACCGCAGCCTATGCCCGAACATATCAGGAAGGCGCGTGCATGGATTAACGAGATTCCCACTGTCCTTATCTAAAATTTTACGCAATACGGCCGCGACGGAACCGAACAGGCGCTCGGAGACCCGTACGTGAACCGTCCCCGATACTTACGCAGGAAAGACCAGCTCGGAGCTTTAACAAGCACCAGAGCCATAGACAGATAGTCTACATTTCAAAATGTCCATATACTTACGCAGGAAAGACCAGCTCAGCAGATCGCGTTCGGATCCGTTCAGAGAAGGATCGAGATGCCGAGCGCGGGTAAACGGCGGGACTAACTACCACCACCTTGACAACCGCAGCCTATGCCCGAACATATCAGGAAGGCGCGTGCATGGATTAACGAGATTCCCACTGTCCTTATCTAAAATTTTACGCAATACGGCCGCGACGGAACCGAACAGGCGCTCGGAGACCCGTACGTGAACCGTCCCCGATACTTACGCAGGAAAGACCAGCTCGGAGCTTTAACAAGCACCAGAGCCATAGACAGATAGTCTACATTTCAAAATGTCCATATACTTACGCAGGAAAGACCAGCTCAGACCTTTAACAAGCACCAGAGCCATAGACTCATGGTCTACATTTCAAAATGTCCCTAACTAAGATCGCGTTCGGATCCGTTCAGAGAAGGATCGAGATGCCGAGCGCGGGTAAACGGCGGGACTAACTACCACCACCTTGACAACCGCAGCCTATGCCCGAACATATCAGGAAGGCGCGTGCATGGATTAACGAGATTCCCACTGTCCTTATCTAAAATTTTACGTAATACGGCCGCGACGGAACCGAACAGGCGCTCGGAGACCCGTACGTGAACCGTCCCCGATACTTACGCAGGAAAGACCAGCTCGGAGCTTTAACAAGCACCAGAGCCATAGACAGATAGTCTACATTTCAAAATGTCCATATACTTACGCAGGAAAGACCAGCTCAGACCTTTAACAAGCACCAGAGCCATAGACTCATGGTCTACATTTCAAAATGTCCCTAACTAAGATCGCGTTCGGATCCGTTCAGAGAAGGATCGAGATGCCGAGCGCGGGTAAACGGCGGGACTAACTACCACCACCTTGACAACCGCAGCCTATGCCCGAACATATCAGGAAGGCGCGTGCATGGATTAACGAGATTCCCACTGTCCTTATCTAAAATTTTACGCAATACGGCCGCGACGGAACCGAACAGGCGCTCGGAGACCCGTACGTGAACCGTCCCCGATACTTACGCAGGAAAGACCAGCTCGGAGCTTTAACAAGCACCAGAGCCATAGACAGATAGTCTACATTTCAAAATGTCCATATACTTACGTAGGAAAGACCAGCTCAGACCTTTAACAAGCACCAGAGCCATAGACTCATGGTCTACAATTCAAAATGTCCCTAACTAAGATCGCGTTCGGATCCGTTCAGAGAAGGATCGAGATGCCGAGCGCGGGTAAACGGCGGGACTAACTACCACCACCTTGACAACCGCAGCCTATGCCCGAACATATCAGGAAGGCGCGTGCATGGATTAACGAGATTCCCACTGTCCTTATCTAAAATTTTACGCAATACTGCCGCGACGGAACCGAACAGGCGCTCGGAGACCCGTACGTGAACCGTTCCCGATACTTACGCAGGAAAGACCAGCTCGGAGCTTTAACAAGCACCAGAGCCATAGACAGATAGTCTACATTTCAAAATGTCCATATACTTACGCAGGAAAGACCAGCTCAGACCTTTAACAAGCACCAGAGCCATAGACTCATGGTCTACATTTCAAAATGTCCCTAACTAAGATCGCGTTCGGATCCGTTCAGAGAAGGATCGAGATGCCGAGCGCGGGTAAACGGCGGGACTAACTACCACCACCTTGACAACCGCAGCCTATGCCCGAACATATCAGGAAGGCGCGTGCATGGATTAACGAGATTCCCACTGTCCTTATCTAAAATTTTACGCAATACGGCCGCGACGGAACCGAACAGGCGCTCGGAGACCCGTACGTGAACCGTCCCCGATACTTACGCAGGAAAGACCAGCTCGGAGCTTTAACAAGCACCAGAGCCATAGACAGATAGTCTACATTTCAAAATGTCCATATACTTACGTAGGAAAGACCAGCTCAGACCTTTAACAAGCACCAGAGCCATAGACTCATGGTCTACAATTCAAAATGTCCCTAACTAAGATCGCGTTCGGATCCGTTCAGAGAAGGATCGAGATGCCGAGCGCGGGTAAACGGCGGGACTAACTACCACCACCTTGACAACCGCAGCCTATGCCCGAACATATCAGGAAGGCGCGTGCATGGATTAACGAGATTCCCACTGTCCTTATCTAAAATTTTACGCAATACTGCCACGACGGAACCGAACAGGCGCTCGGAGACCCGTACGTGAACCGTTCCCGATACTTACGCAGGAAAGACCAGCTCGGAGCTTTAACAAGCACCAGAGCCATAGACAGATAGTCTACATTTCAAAATGTCCATATACTTACGCAGGAAAGACCAGCTCAGACCTTTAACAAGCACCAGAGCCATAGACTCATGGTCTACATTTCAAAATGTCCCTAACTAAGATCGCGTTCGGATCCGTTCAGAGAAGGATCGAGATGCCGAGCGCGGGTAAACGGCGGGACTAACTACCACCACCTTGACAACCGCAGCCTATGCCCGAACATATCAGGAAGGCGCGTGCATGGATTAACGAGATTCCCACTGTCCTTATCTAAAATTTTACGTAATACGGCCGCGACGGAACCGAACAGGCGCTCGGAGACCCGTACGTGAACCGTCCCCGATACTTACGCAGGAAAGACCAGCTCGGAGCTTTAACAAGCACCAGAGCCATAGACAGATAGTCTACATTTCAAAATGTCCATATACTTACGCAGGAAAGACCAGCTCAGACCTTTAACAAGCACCAGAGCCATAGACTCATGGTCTACATTTCAAAATGTCCCTAACTAAGATCGCGTTCGGATCCGTTCAGAGAAGGATCGAGATGCCGAGCGCGGGTAAACGGCGGGACTAACTACCACCACCTTGACAACCGCAGCCTATGCCCGAACATATCAGGAAGGCGCGTGCATGGATTAACGAGATTCCCACTGTCCTTATCTAAAATTTTACGCAATACTGCCGCGACGGAACCGAACAGGCGCTCGGAGACCCGTACGTGAACCGTCCCCGATACTTACGCAGGAAAGACCAGCTCGGAGCTTTAACAAGCACCAGAGCCATAGACAGATAGTCTACATTTCAAAATGTCCATATACTTACGCAGGAAAGACCAGCTCAGACCTTTAACAAGCACCAGAGCCATAGACTCATGGTCTACATTTCAAAATGTCCCTAACTAAGATCGCGTTCGGATCCGTTCAGAGAAGGATCGAGATGCCGAGCGCGGGTAAACGGCGGGACTAACTACCACCACCTTGACAACCGCAGCCTATGCCCGAACATATCAGGAAGGCGCGTGCATGGATTAACGAGATTCCCACTGTCCTTATCTAAAATTTTACGCAATACGGCCGCGACGGAACCGAACAGGCGCTCGGAGACCCGTACGTGAACCGTCCCCGATACTTACGCAGGAAAGACCAGCTCGGAGCTTTAACAAGCACCAGAGCCATAGACAGATAGTCTACATTTCAAAATGTCCATATACTTACGCAGGAAAGACCAGCTCAGACCTTTAACAAGCACCAGAGCCATAGACTCATGGTCTACAATTCAAAATGTCCCTAACTAAGATCGCGTTCGGATCCGTTCAGAGAAGGATCGAGATGCCGAGCGCGGGTAAACGGCGGGACTAACTACCACCACCTTGACAACCGCAGCCTATGCCCGAACATATCAGGAAGGCGCGTGCATGGATTAACGAGATTCCCACTGTCCTTATCTAAAATTTTACGCAATACTGCCGCGACGGAACCGAACAGGCGCTCGGAGACCCGTACGTGAACCGTTCCCGATACTTACGCAGGAAAGACCAGCTCGGAGCTTTAACAAGCACCAGAGCCATAGACAGATAGTCTACATTTCAAAATGTCCATATACTTACGCAGGAAAGACCAGCTCAGACCTTTAACAAGCACCAGAGCCATAGACTCATGGTCTACATTTCAAAATGTCCCTAACTAAGATCGCGTTCGGATCCGTTCAGAGAAGGATCGAGATGCCGAGCGCGGGTAAACGGCGGGACTAACTACCACCACCTTGACAACCGCAGCCTATGCCCGAACATATCAGGAAGGCGCGTGCATGGATTAACGAGATTCCCACTGTCCTTATCTAAAATTTTACGTAATACGGCCGCGACGGAACCGAACAGGCGCTCGGAGACCCGTACGTGAACCGTCCCCGATACTTACGCAGGAAAGACCAGCTCGGAGCTTTAACAAGCACCAGAGCCATAGACAGATAGTCTACATTTCAAAATGTCCATATACTTACGCAGGAAAGACCAGCTCAGACCTTTAACAAGCACCTGAGCCATAGACTCATGGTCTACATTTCAAAATGTCCCTAACTAAGATCGCGTTCGGATCCGTTCAGAGAAGGATCGAGATGCCGAGCGCGGGTAAACGGCGGGACTAACTACCACCACCTTGACAACCGCAGCCTATGCCCGAACATATCAGGAAGGCGCGTGCATGGATTAACGAGATTCCCACTGTCCTTATCTAAAATTTTACGCAATACTGCCGCGACGGAACCGAACAGGCGCTCGGAGACCCGTACGTGAACCGTCCCCGATACTTACGCAGGAAAGACCAGCTCGGAGCTTTAACAAGCACCAGAGCCATAGACAGATAGTCTACATTTCAAAATGTCCATATACTTACGCAGGAAAGACCAGCTCAGCAGATCGCGTTCGGATCCGTTCAGAGAAGGATCGAGATGCCGAGCGCGGGTAAACGGCGGGACTAACTACCACCACCTTGACAACCGCAGCCTATGCCCGAACATATCAGGAAGGCGCGTGCATGGATTAACGAGATTCCCACTGTCCTTATCTAAAATTTTACGCAATACTGCCGCGACGGAACCGAACAGGCGCTCGGAGACCCGTACGTGAACCGTCCCCGATACTTACGCAGGAAAGACCAGCTCGGAGTTTTAACAAGCACCAGAGCCATAGACAGATAGTCTACATTTCAAAATGTCCATATACTTACGCAGGAAAGACCAGCTCAGCAGATCGCGTTCGCATCCGTTCAGAGAAGGATCGAGATGCCGAGCGCGGGTAAACGGCGGGACTAACTACCACCGCCTTGACAACCGCAGCCTATGCCCGAACATATCAGGAAGGCGCGTGCATGGATTAACGAGATTCCTACTGCCCCCCTAACTTCTCTCCGCTTGGGGAGTAGGACTTGCTAGGACTACTGTTTCAGCGATAGTCCTAATCATAGAGAAAGACAAATAATGCTCATCTTGTAGTGTGGAAAATTGGCAAACTCATAGTAGCAATGGTCCCAGGGTGCTTTGTCCATTCCACCACTCGGACACGGCCAGTTCCGTCAACTCTGCCAAGACTCCCTAACCTAAAACATTAAAAATCATAACTAGACTATTGATATTCCGATGGGAGGATGATTGGCATTAGGAATGATTGAACAATATGAAACACAATCACGAAGTTACTGCACCGTCCTACGGGGTCGCTATCTCAATAGACCTCATACCTTGCAAATCAAACATATAAGTCATCTAACTAATAAACTTCGAGCAGATAAGTCTAATATAAACAAATGTAGTATTCAACATATCCGAAAGTACTTAAGCAAAGGTAGAATCCTGGCCTGTTGGCGTTCGGTCATCAAGTGCAGAGGAACCGCAGGTTGATGCGGATAGCTTCGGACATGTGATTTCCAGATTGATCACGGTCGGCTCTACCAGTTCTGTCAGGGGAACTGGACACGGATAACCTAAAAAATACAAAAAATGTAAATACACCGCTGGTATCTTAATTGGAAGGTGACTAGCAACAAAATAAAATGAAATAAAAGTGGTTAAACAATATCAAAACATATCTACGGCGTCAAATTCACCCTGAAATAATACGAAATATTCATACAAAAGTACAATCTAGTGACACAGATGGTGTCCGACATAACCTCCAAGTGGTGCGAGGGGGTAAAACAAACAAGTCACAGGTCGACAAATCACATAAGATCGGTCTAATCCATAAGAAAACCTAAAAACACAACAATAACAAAATAAAATAAACAAAACGTTTAAACAGAACGAAGACATAACCTCCAATGCGTGTACGTCAATTCTAATGAATGAGAGACGAAAACAATATCCAACGACATAAAGTAGAGAAAGAAATCAGGCGGCGCGCGCCATCTAGCGAGAACCAAGACAATCAAAGAATAGGATTTTCAAATATAGAGAAGCGTAAAATTGTCAAGAATATCATTAAAAATCTTTGAAAATTGTATTATATTATATTCTATTCTATTCTAAATTAATGATATAAATAGAATATGATATAAAATATCCTTAGCTAAGCATCAGAATTCACCCACAGTCGAAACAAAGGAAGAGATATATTCACATCAAGGAAGGCTCTTCGAAACAATCTAACCTAAATTGCAATAACAACAATAAGTAACCTATGATAAATCACTAGATTAACAAACATATACATACATAAACGGCACTCTCACCTAGATTTCAAACTTACTCAAAAATGCTAATTATATAAGGCAATACAGGTCATCACGGATAATCCTCAAAGGAAGTGCACATCCGAGAGGATGTCAAGGGGCAAGTCAGTAACTGTGTATAACCGCAGCAACTCGGAATAAGCGAAAGATTGTTGCATGGAATATATAAACATCTTCAAACTAACATCCGGTCAAATCTCTCAATGTCATTTAGTTGCTCACTAAAAGCAACAATATCATTCAATTACCTTAAAGGTAACCATACGAAGTAACTAATTGGTACCCTATAGTCAATAAATAGACACTTACTGTATAAACTACCCTAATGAAAAGAAATACATGGGTTGACTGTCATGCATGGCCTTCCTACGGAGACAGTCATCGTACCAATGCATCCAAGTGGGGTGTTGGTCCAACAGTAAGGACATGATCATTAAACTAAAAATTCACAATATAGAATTAGTAGGTAGTGAATCGGATCGACAATTATAAATAATAAACGCATATATAGCTGGAGACCACCAAATCCAGTCGCAACAATAAATGACAGTCTATCATAACTCGTCGCACAATTATGTTCCATAGTAATCTCCAAACGATGACACGGCACTAATAGTCGGTCCGAAACGATAAATTAAAGCAACTTTCATCTCATTTTCAATTGATCACATCAAATTCTAAGAACAAATAACATAACCTCATAAATACAGCTGACATGTACCGGTTCGATATACAGAAATCCTAATCTTTGCAAATCCGATCATAACAATTAGGAAATAATTAATGAAATGAATGAGAAATTAGAAAGATACGATATCGATACAATAAAATGGATATTGTTCAATACTCTCATTAAGAAGAGACTGCATGCACGAAGATTCAGAGAAAGGTATTGTCAAAAGTATTGCGATCTATAAAATATCGTCGTAACTCTGTCGTATATCACAAAACCTCTCAAAATTAAAACTTATGCCTGTTATTTTACTACTTAAGCTAAAATAATAAAATTCTCTTTTTCAGCTGTCTTGGTGGTCCTGAAAAGGACCGATATTTGATGATAAAATAGGTTACATTCGTTTTATTTAGTTTTGCTATCTGTCTTTTTAGGTAACAATACAGCTTGGATATTTGGCAGAACGCCGCCCTGGGCTATAGTAACTCCGGATAGGAGTTTGTTCAATTCTTCGTCGTTTCTGATGGCCAATTGCAAATGCCTAGGGATAATCCTGGTTTTCTTGTTATCTCTAGCGGCGTTACCCGCCAATTCGAGAACCTCGGCTGCCAGATATTCCATTACGGCAGCTAAGTAGACGGGAGCACCGGCCCCTACGCGTTCGGCATAATTCCCTTTCCTTAAAAGTCTGTGAATACGACCGACAGGGAATTGTAATCCCGCTCGGTTAGAACGAGACTTCGCCTTTCCCTTCACTTTTCCGCCTTTACCACGTCCGGACATTTTACTATCGATTGCTTCTAGAACTCGCTCGCCTTAGAGTTGAAATCTGTACTAAAACTGTCAACATACTAGCAACGAATTTTGTTCGTAAGCCGAACGCATGATCTCGTACGCGACCAATGAAAGGCTAACTCAGATAATAGGCGGGGCTTAGGAGTGTATTTAAGGAGCCTATAAATTCTAAGGATTCCTGAAATTTGTTTTAGTCTAGTACTTTTCGTGGTTCCTTTAATATCGTAATATTTATTTCGAAATGCCTCCGAAAACAAGCGGTAAGGCGGCCAAAAAGGCCGGTAAGGCTCAGAAAAATATCTCCAAAAGTGACAAGAAAAAGAAACGCAAGAGGAAGGAAAGCTACGCGATCTACATTTACAAAGTTTTAAAGCAAGTTCATCCCGATACGGGTATCTCCAGCAAGGCCATGTCGATCATGAATTCTTTCGTGAACGATATATTCGAAAGGATAGCCGCCGAAGCGTCCCGTCTCGCTCATTACAATAAAAGATCTACTATCACAAGCAGAGAAATCCAAACTGCCGTGCGATTATTGCTGCCCGGTGAATTGGCTAAGCACGCCGTTAGTGAAGGTACCAAAGCCGTCACTAAATATACCAGTTCTAAGTAAACCATAAGCCTTGAATATCATAAAGGAGAAAACGGTTCTTTTCAGAGCCACCTAATTTAGATCAAATAAAAAGAAATAATCTAAAAAATTAATTTTATCATATTATAAGCTGTAGTATCCACTATTGAAATACAAATTTTGTTATCAACAGTATATTCTACTACTTTGGTTATTAGTGATTACATTATTTTTTCTTTAGTTTTT